>NC_056742.1:390322652-390622652 GCF_019279795.1 Protopterus annectens
AAGATTCCAAAACCTCGAACTTCTGAACATCAGGATTTAGAGGTTCGAAATTTTGGGGGATTTTGAAATTTAAAAGTAGACCCCCCCCCCCCCTCTTCAAATGTTTAATGTCTTGTAAGACAGTTACTGGTGGCTGAGACATCGGCTAGGAAAATCTCAACTGTAAGGACTGATGTGAGCTTCCTACTTCAGGACATGTATCTCTTCGCACCAACCCCTCACTTATGCTAAAGTAGTGATTTGAGATTTCCTTGAGTTGGGCCATTTGCCTTCCTCTGTGTTTTTCTAAACCCCACAACCAAGGGGGAAAGAGTATTCCATGCTGTGAATGTTTGTTGACAATTGAGGTTTTGCTTGAACAAAAAAAAATTTTAAAAATCAGAACTACTTGTGTGCTTTGCAGAAGGCAGGGAGGGAAAGCCTGCGAACAAGTGACATATCTATTTAGCTGGCTCCCTGTACCTTTTGTTCTGCCTATGAAAAGTCTAGTGCCGTGGCACATAAAAGCCCATTCAGCTTGAGCCACCGCGCCACCACAGCGTTCCTCAGTTGGGTTTGCACCCAGTTAGTTCTAGAAGCAATTTTTTAGTCTCCCTTTAACATTTTCTGTGCATTATAACCTAGGTGTTGCATGCAGGGCTTGGGCAAGGTTTGCTTCTGTTGCAAGGTCTGTTTTATAGGCAAGATCTGTTGCTTTGGGAGTTAACTTGTGCAGTCCTCAGCAATGGGATAACAGTACTATGAAAATTATACTGCTGTGCTGGAACCTATGGTTGGTGGTTAGAATGCATTCATTGTTACAGTCCATGTTCTACTATTCCCACTCATCCTTCTTGGGCATTCTAGGTTTGGGGTGGGTACCCCATAGTACCTTGCTATATGTTCCCTCTTTTCTGTCTACCAGCTACCCCCCTGCTTTGAACTTGCATAAACACTGGAGAAGGGAGCTGAATACCATGTTGTTGGGATGACTTGGCTGGGGGTATTTTCCCCGACCACTCATTTTCTGACACCTGAAGTAGTCTCTTAAGCCAGCCAGTGTGAGAAAGCCATAAAGATGAAGTCACCCAGTGTCCCTTTTATATCATAGATGTTGTAATGTCCAAGTCTGCATTTTTACTTAATTACTTAACTGCTTTTTTCATACTGATAGTTGTATTTTCTGTTTGTGAATGCTCTGTGTTTTTCTCTGCATTTTCTGTGAGATGTTCGTGTTACCCTGCTTCAGTCATCACACTTGGGTTATCCTGTCGTCAGGCGGTCCCACAGTCGGCCGAATTTCCAAAGTCTTGGTCCGACGTCGGTTGCTGTCGCCTCATCCCTGATGTCAGTGCGCCAGGGGTACATATATTGCAACCGACACCATTTTCTCCAGTCTTTCTTGCCGCGCAGTGCCCGAAGCAGAAGCAGTTCGCAAGTGCCGGTCGGCCAACTCCTGAGATTTTCGAATTCGAATTTCAGACTGAAGTCTTCTGTAAAGCTAAGTACCCCGTTGGGGAAACTTTTCTTGCCTCAGACCGATGTCAGAAAAAGTTAACAATTGTATTTCTTGTGGGAAGCAAATACCTCATAAGGATTTTCATTCTTATTGTATACCTTGCCTAGGCCCTGATCACGACGTCACTTGTCGTTTTTGTGCTAGATTTAATAAACATACTATTAAAAGACTATCTGATTTCGCACGACACTTTTTTGGCAGAAAATTTAATTATAACATGCCGTCGGAGCTACCGACTACCTGCGTGCACAAATTGCGCAGGGGTAAGGATCGTCTGCCCTGGCCTAAGCCCAATTCCGAGGCCACGGTTGATCCAGTCTCCGGTTATCAGTGAGGCTCCAACGCAGCCTCTGACTACCGCAGTTCAGGAAACCGAGACCGCTACAGATATTTTGACAGAATGTACTAAGCCAACGCAGCCTTTTACTTCAGGCCACACCGATTTACCTTCCAAGGACGTCGGTGCCTCTGAAACGCCATCGGTTTCTGAAGGCGTTTTCAGACTGACTACTCTTACAGTCAAAACGTTTTCCAAGTCGAAAACTCCTTCCAAATCGAAAAAGACTTCACTTCAGTCTCCTGTTCTAGGCCCTATGCCTAAGAAACAGATGCTTAAGATGGCTGAAGATTTGATTTCTCTCATCAGGGGTTCTCAGCCTCCTCCTGACAAAAGGCCTAGACAAGAGGAAGAATCTGCTTCCCCTGAACAACTGTCTATTTCTTCGGATTCCTCTGAGGACCAAGACTACTCCTTCTCTCCTTATGAAGATTCTGATGTTGAGGACTCTATTCCCTCAGCTTCCCCTCCAGAAGATTACTCTTTTGGGGAAACTTTACACACTGAGGGAACATTTTCACTGGGAAGGTCAGGATTACTCTGATTCCAAGAAAAGGCTCAGAGAGTTTCTTTTGCTCCCCCAACACAGACCTCTAGCCATCCCTCCTGTTTTGGACATTGTGGATGATGTCTACTTAGAATCCAGTTTCAACCCTGACTCTCTGCCTCCTGCCCCGGCTCAGCCTGACAGATACTACAGAGTACCTGATTCCCACAAAGTTCTTTATAAAAGCCCAGTAGCTGCCCAGTAGCTGACCCAGAGACTATCTCCCAGGGTCCCAAGGGGGCTAAAGCTTCCATGGCTAAAAATCCAGTACCTTCTGAAAGGGATTCAAGAGTACTAGACAGATGGGGGGAAAAAGGTTTACACCTCAGCTACTTCAGCTATGAGAACTCTAAACTTTCAGTTTTATATGCTTAAGTATCAGCAATTTCTGATGTCTCAGTTAAAACAAAAGATAGCCACCCTACCTCAACAACCTGAATTGAAAGAAGTACAGGATTTGTTGCACGCCACTGAGCAGGTGGGCAAACATACCTTGCAATGTGGGTTTGATTCTTTAGAGGCCTCCTGCTGAGCAGCTGTCACTGGTTCAGTTATACGTAGACATGCCTGGTTAAAGGAACAAAGTCTGCCTGATCATGTTAAAGCAAAACTACTAGATTCTCCCTTACAGCAGGATGTTCTTTTTGGTGTTAAAGCAGAAGAAGTTTTAAAGAAAATGGAAGATCAAGCAAAATCAATGCATACAGTCAAATATTTCGTACAGGTGCAACCCCCTCGCTTCAGCAGAAACTGACCAACAAAAAAATGGTCCTTTCCAGCCACTGACAGGCCTCAAAGGGGACAACCACAAGCTCAGTGTAAATCTCGCCAATGGGGCACTCCAACCCAGAAGGGAGGAGAAGACCAATCTCAACCCACCAGAAGGCAAACTCAATGACTTGCACCTCAGCTGACCAAAGAAAGCTCTTTTGTCAGCCCCCCTGGGGGGAAAACTAGCACTTTTTGCAGACAACTGGCACATGGTCACAAAGGACAAATGGGTCCTAGACATAATTTTGCGAGGATACAGATTCCACTTTCACACCTTGCCAATAAAAAGAGGAATGCCAAACCCGCCACAAAATCAAAGGGCAGAGGCTCAAAAAACAAATTACAGCTCTCATGGCGATGAGAGCCATTCAAAGGGTACCAACTCAAGAGCAAGGCCAAGGATTTTACTCAAGACTCTTCCTAGTACCCAGAAAAGAAAATGCTTGGAGACCAATTCTGGACCTTTCAATTCTAAACACTTACTTACAAGTTCCCAAATTCAAGATGCTAACACTACAGCAGCTACTTCCCATGTTGGGCAAGGAAGCATGGCTGGTAACGTTGGACCTCAAGGAGGCATACCTGCATGTCCCTATCGGACAAAGTTGCAGAAGATACCTCCGTTTCATTGCAGGTTCAACCCACTATCAATTCTCTGCACTGCCCTTTGGCTTATCTACTGCGCCCAGAGTATTCACAAAATGCCTGGCACCAGTAATTGCATACTGCAGACAGAGGAATTCAAATATATCCATACCTGGACGACTGCCTCATCCAAGCAGAAAGAAAAGACATTCTCTTACAACATCTGGCTTTTGTAAAGCATCTACTAAATTGTCTGGGGTACACAGTAAACGAAAAGAAGTTAAAACTAGTACCCTCACAAAAAATGACATTCCTGGGTGCCAGCTTGGACACAATGGCCCAGAAAGCTTATCTTACACCAGACAAGCAATTACAACTGACTCAGTATTTCAAGACAATGGCAACAAAGACCCAATTAACTGCAAGAAAAATTCTGCAGGCTTTGGGCTTCATGGCATCTTGCATTCTGATAATACCATTTGCAAAACTGCATATGAGGAAATTACAGTGGTTCCTAAAAAGCGTTTGGTCTCAACACAGCCACAGCTTGGACACAGTGATATCTCTCATTCCCTGCCTTCAACAGGCATTCCTATGGTGGGCACAGGCACGTCACCTCAACAAGGGTCAGCCTTTCACCTTGCCCCCACCCAGGCAAACTATCACAACAGATGCTTCAGACTATGCCTGGGGGACACATATGGCAGGTCAATGCATTCAAGGCCTATGGACTGCAGAACAAAGAAAACTGCACATAAACCAAAAAGAGATGCTAGCTGTACAGAAAGCTCTGACAGCCTTCAAGGATCTACTACAGCCTGGACAACTGGCAATAAAGACGGACAACACCACAGTAATGTGGTACATAAACAAATAAGGGGGCACACTTTCCTGCCCTCTTTGCAGGCAAGCACTAATCTTATGGAGCACACCTCTGGCCTACCAAGTCCAGTTACAAGCTCACTTCCTGCCAGGACAGAAAAACACTTTGGCAGACGACCTAAGCAGAAACATCAAAGATCCCCACGAGTGGAAGCTAGACCCACAAATATTTGCAATGATAACTCAAAGATGGGGCCTACCAAATATAGACCTGTTTGCCAGTCCTCAAAACTACCAGCTGACAACATTTTGTACAAGGACATTCCACCATCAAGCTTGGAAAGTGGACGCTCTCTCCTTCAGTTGGAAAAACCTGACAGCATATGCTTCCATTACCTCGTCTCACAAAGGTTCTTTTAAAGGTCAAAAAGGAGAAACCTCGAATGATTCTCATAGCCCCAGACTGGCCATGCCAGCACTGGTACCCGCTATTGAAGCATATGGCTCACAGCCCACCATGGATATTGCCTCAAATACCTCATTTACTCACGCAACAAGGCAAGCAGATTCTACACAGCCAGATCGAAACCTTAAACCTGGCTGCATGGCAAATCAATTAAGCATCCAAGCATCCAACTAGCCCCTCTTTCACAAGCAGTACTGGATGTTATTCTAGAAGCCAGGAGGCCAAGCACCAGGAAGGCTTACTCGGACAAATGGAAAAGGTTTTCTGCTTGGAACCAAGCTAAAGGCCAAGACACAACTCAGCCTCATATGCCTCACATTCTGCAGTATCTAGGTGAGATGTTGCATAAAGGACTTTCCTTCTCCTCAATTAAAATCCATTCTTCAGCTATTTCAGCTCACTACGACACAAATCCACCTTTATTTTCAAATCCACTCCTAAGGCAGTTCCTCAGAGGGGCAAAAAGCATTAGACCACCTAGAAGAGCTCCTACACCAACTTGGGACCTCAACTTTGTTCTGGAAAAACTAATGCTTCCTCCCTTTGAACCAGCTTTTTCTGCAGACCTTCAGTTCCTATTTTGGAAGACTGCCCTGCTCCTGGCAATAACTTCTGCTAGGAGAGTTTCAGAATTACAGGCACTTATGGCAGTGGAACCTTTCCTCATTTTTCATCAAGACAGAGTTTCTCTACGAACTAATCCTTCCTTCATGCCTAAGGTGGTTTCCAGTGTAGCTTTAAATCAAACCATCCATCTACCCACTTTCTTCCCCACTCCACAGAACAAAGGTGAGAGACTCCTGCATTCCTTGGACATTCACAGGCAGCTTCGATACTACTTGGATAAAACTAAGGTTTTCAGAAAAACTGACCAGCTCTTTGTTTCCTATGCTACAGCTTCTCAAGGGAAGGCCATATCCAAGCAAACCATTTCTAAATGGATAGGCCATTGCATACGATTCTGCTATACCCATCATGGGAAACCAGTTCCTCCTACAATTAGATCCCACTCTACTAGGGCAACAGCTACCTCTACAGCCTTTCTCAGGAGGGTTCCTACCAAGGAAATTTTAGAGGCTGCAACTTGGAGTTCTGTACACACCTTCACCAAACACTATCACTTACCTCTTTATTCTAAGTCTAGTGCAGGCTTCGCCACTGCAGTTCTGCAGGGCCTCATTGCCTCCACTAATCCTCTATGATGCCTCCACCCTTCCTTAGCTTTGGGACTCAACCCAAGTGTGATGACTGCAGCAGGGTAACACGATGAACATAGTACAGTTTTGTACCTACTATAAATGTAGATGTTCGAGTGTTCACCCTGCTGTAGTCCAGGTTACCCTCCCTCCAACCCCTCTGATCTACTGGCTAAATCTCTGCTATGCCTTACTGATGTATTTGCTTATAGCTGAAGGGTTTTTTGTTTGTACAGTGTTCACACCATTTGGTACTAATTTGGATGACCTTTTTGGGGGCACCTGACATCTGAGGCAAGAAAATGGCGTCTTTTGCAATATATGTACCCCTGGCGCACTGACGTCAGGGATGAGGCGACAGCAACCGATGTCGGACCAAGACTTTGGAAATCCGGCTGACTGCGGGACCGCTTGACGACAGGATAACCCAAGTGTGATGACTGCAGCAGGGTGAACACTCTCGAACATCTACATTTATGGTAGGTACAAAACTGTACTTTTTCTGTGTTCTAGTCAAGTAGCATAGCTTGGATACAGGTTTGCTGCATCCAGGTCTAGTTGTTTTGCTTGCAGAGTTTCCTGGCAGCCATCTTGCGCTGGTAGTGGAAGGTTTACTATCATTTTGTCGTTCTCACTGCAAAAGAATTGTCATTTGTTTGAACCGTATAAATGAAAATCCACTCGGCAAACAACATAAAAGTCAAACGCGGAAGTGGTGAATGTTCATATTTGACCAAATTCAAACATTTACCACACTTCGACAAAAGGCGTTACTGTGCAATGCACAGTGAAGAATGTGTTTGCAGGGGGGCAAGCCGCCCTGCACCCCCCCATGTGGGGGGGCTGTGCCCTCACACCCCTGGCTACTTGATCTCACTATAGTGAGGGCAAGGGTAAATTTTCTGATCCCCACTATAGTGCAGTCTGCATGTAACTGTAGAAAGTCACAACAGCAAATGCTGTATTGCATTCGCTGTTGTAGATTTCTACATTTTTGCATTTGTTCTTCCGATTGTATCAAATGGGTTGATTCAGGCTACTGTGACTCGCACAGAGTCCAATCGCCTATTTGATAGTAAACCGAAGTGGACTGCCTTTTCTGTTAGTGAGATTAACAGGGCTGCCTGACCTTCTCTAGCATGAGTGATTGGTTAGAAAGTGCAGGGGCTAGGAGGACTGGGTAGTAATCTGAGCTTCTAGATTCTTCTATCTTTTCTGGTATTTAAACCCTGTGTTTGTGCAGGACTGCAGTTATTTGTGCATTGCGCACCGCTGCTGCACTGATTTAACTCATTGCAAGGTATTCCAGTTTCAAATTTTCCCTTACCAACATTCACTTGATCCTGAGGTAGTGAAGCTTCTTTACAGTGTCTGTACAAACACACAAAACTAGTACTCGCCTAAGATCTTTCCACCTTTGCCCCCCCCCCCCCTTAGCTCACTCTCCTCACCTATTCTAACTAAGATGGACAGTTTCCTACAGTTTCTCATGCCAATCTGGTTGATATGGGCATCCTGACACAGTGTAGCAACTGTCTCATGTACATGGACAACTCTGTCTTAGTCCCACGTAGGATTACAGTTTGAGGGAGATGCAATTACATTAAAAACCTGGAGTCTGTGCGCTTTCCCTCACAAGGCAGTGTACCTGGCACTGAGAAAGTTGTCTGCACAAACACCACAACTCAAGCATCACCCACCCCAACACAACACATCCACACATATGGGGAGGTTCTTAACAAAAACATGCCCAAACAAGAGACCTCCAAGACAAAAACACATGCAAACTCCAGAGCCTACCACACCACATACAGTCCACACGGCTATGTGTCTCGCACCCATTAGGGCTTAACCATAAACCCAATATATTGATCATAGGAGACTCAGTTGTGAGACGCATGTGCCCCTTACCAGTCTGGATAAGGAGAAAGTCACGGTAAGTTGTCAGGTGCCAGAATCTGCCACATCACCCATGCACCAAGTCCCTCAGCAAGTGCTGCTATGACTCTGTCATAGTACATGTTGGCGTGAATGAATTGAGACGTACCTCTCTGCGCTATATGAAGAGAGACATTATCGAGCTCAACAAATGTGCTCCAGTCAGGTTTGTCACTAGCCTTAAGCAGCATTCTACCGTCACCCAGCATGATGCCTCAATACAAACAAAAAAAATGATTGATTTTAATAATTGGTTTAGTTTCTGGTGTCATTCTAAAGGGATCCAGTACCTGTTGGTCTGGGAAATCGATTCATAGATGGCCTGCATCTGTCTCCCTTGGGCTTCAGGCTTCTGACAAAGGCTCTTGCCTTCCCCATAGTGCCTTATTTTAGGCAGTGCCTTGAGGTCAAAACTACTAACATGAAAATCTTGTCTAAATGCAATTTAAAGGTCATGCTGCTGAACGCTGAGAGTCTGAACATGAAATTTCACTCACTGCAAGCATTCTTAACCCTGGAAGATGCTGACGTTTGTGCAGTCACAGAAACCTGGCTCAAAGCTGCAGAGAGCACCCCAGCCTTATTTGGTTACACATCCTATCATATATACAGACCCCAAACTGAGGGCAGCAAAGCCAAAGGAAGTGGTGTTTTAATATATATTAAAGATATACACATCTCCAGACTGGTCAAACAGTGCGACGCACAGGTGATGCCCCAGGTGTAGTTAACGGTTGACAAGACCTCTATTCAAGTCAGTTAGCTACAAGCCCCCAACATTGACTCAGAATGCCCATGCCATCTATCTGGACCTCCTCGAATCTGTTTAGATTCAACCCTGTAGTTTGATCCTGGGCTATTTTTAACTACCTAATCATTGATTGGAAGAACTACTCAAGCCGGAACACAAATGCTGAAAGATTCCTAGACTTCATCATTGCCACTGCCTTGGACCAACTGCTTGACACCCCCCACAAGAGGTGACAACATTTTGGACTTTGTACTAACCAATGTAGGAAACCACTGCAGCATCCCCACAGTGACAGCATCCCTGGAAAGATCAGACCACAAAGCGGTCACCTTCAAAGTCACCATCTCCTTTGAGCCCCCCCCCCCCCCACCAGCTAGTCTTAAAAAAAAACTTCTCCAAAGCTATTACAACCTCCCCAGCACTTGCCCCCCACCCCTTATTTCTAGGGGAACAAGTTATTACTGCTCTCTCAAAGGCTAAAAATGCAGCTTCCATGAGACCCAATAACATTCCAGGCTGCATCCTGCATCAACTTTGGCAGGAACACACAGCAACATTAGGTACCCTGTTCAATTTAAGCCCGAGTACCGGTGTCTTTCCAATCGACCCATCAGCCTGATTTGCAATGCTAATTAACACATTACCATGAACTATCTTTGAGTCGGTCATCAAAGGCATGGATGAGGGGAAGATAGTGCACACCACCTACCTTGACCTTGCCAAGGCCTTCGAGACAATCTGGCTTAATAAACTACCCCAGAGTGGGGCAAATTCCATGTGTGACCAGATGGGTAGCTAACTGCCTCACTGTTCTCACACAAAGTAGGGGAAGCTGTGTCAAGTAGTAGACAAGTAACTAGTGGCGTACCCCAGGGATTGGTCTTTGGGCCCCTGCTGCTTGGGATATACTTCTCCGAAGTGAAAGCCAAAACCAGAGGTCTATGGCTGACCAGTTTGCAGATGACTGCAAGCTGGGTGCGGTCATCAACTCCCCCTTGTGATGTAGACGTACTACAAGAGGGTATCACCCAGACAAATGATGCAGAAACAGGGCCTCAAACCAAACGCCAAAAAATGCATCATCCCCTTTGGGAAGAGTGACATCTCCACAAATTGCCACATTAATGACAACTTCCTAGGCACACAAGCAGTTGAGGGACCTGGGTACCCAAGTTGACAGTAATCTAACTTTTCATCATCATGTTGCCTCCATTGTACGGAGAGCTTTCTACATGGCTTACCTCATTAGTATGGGTATTTCTTCCAGGAACAAGGAAGTTGCAACTTCCCTGTATTCTTCCCTTATGCCCATCATAGAGTATGCTACCCCTTTTGCCATGTTCCTTGTGAAACACATGCAGTAGTTGGAGAGACCACAGATGATGTCCTTCTATTCCTGTGTTGCAGTATTCTGTGTGGGATTTCCCACCTCAGACGGACCCGTATTTCGGCTCCTATACAAAAGCTTCAGCTTTGGGTGCTGTAGTTGCATGGGGTGTCACAGGCAAGGCCATAAACCAGGGGCCTTAAATGTGACGTCTGCATGCACAGACCTCAGAACTTTTCAGCCGGAGACTACCCATCACATCATGTGCTTCGCTGCTTCATTACTAGACAGCTAAAAGCTAAGTACCCCATTGGGGTTTTTTCTTCTTTGACTTCTAGCTAAAGCTTGGTTTGCTGTATTAACCTTTAGCAGATGTCTGCTAAACAGGTAAATGCCTATGCGGCCGCCAGATACCACATAAAGATGCACGTGACTGCTGCGTTTTTTGCCTAGGCCAAGAGCATGACCGTTACGCTTGCTCAATTTGCCAATCGTTCATACCCTACCCAAGATCCTACATAGCTGTCTGACTGCCCTCAATCTATACCTAGAAAACCAGAGACTTAAAAAAAAAAAAAAAAACCCAAAATATTGTGCTAATGATGGATCCTGTATCGGAAGTTCCAACTGAACCTCCGCAGAAGAAAGCCAAAATTCCTAGGTCCACTTCCACCGTTTCTTTGCTTTTGGATGCCCTGCCAGCTACCGATTTAGGAGTTGAGGGACGTCCGTTGGATCCATCTACTTAGGCGACCTTCGAGGAAGCCACTTCTCAGTTGACGACTGGCACATCCACGGAGCTTACTCGGACATTGGCTACAACCGATGTCGAGGGGGAACCAGACGCAGCCAGGCCTCCGACCTGGATTCCTCCTCTTAACACCGCAGCCCTTAGCCATGCATCGGATTCCAAGCCTTCACCTATGGCTACTCCATTAAAAAAGAAACGGAAAACCAAACATCTGGCTGCAACCTCTGAAGGCCTACCTGATTGGCAGTCCTTCACCTCTTCTTTGATGCAGGCCTTCATGGCCCATAGGCACACAGCCTCTTCTCCATCTACCCTTCCTCTCCTCAGCCCTAGGCCTTCCTCTTCCCCATACTCAAGACAGGGAAGAAGAGCAAGAGGCTTATTGTTCATCTTCAGATGAATCCATCTCCTATGCCTCTCAAATAGCCTTTCCTCAGGAATGCTACTCCCCAGATGAAGAATCCATCGAAGAGGACTCCCATCCAGAGGATATCACCTTTGAAGAGACCATTACAAAAATGAAGGAATACTTTAAATGGGACACCTCATAAATGTCTGAATCTCAAAAAAGATGTTTGTGAGTTACTGCAAGTGGAATCTCTGTCCCCTTCTGCCATACCTCCTGTCATCCCTGCTTACCTAGATGCCTTTCCCCAAGCATCCAAGACCACCGACTCGCAACCTCCTGCCCCTAAGAGGCTGGGCTGCTTTCTACAAAGTGCCTGATGACCAGAAATTCCTAGTCAAACCATCCCTGACAGATCCTGCGTGATTGCAGTATCACCAGACACAGTCCAGACTGATCCTGTTTGCCTCTCTCCTCCCTATAGACAAGGGCAGTAAAATTGTAGACAGAATTGGGAAGAAGGTTTACACCTCTTCCATGCTGGTCATCAGAGCCATCAACTACCAAATCCATATGACCAGATATGCTCTGGACTTTTGTCTTTCAAGCCTCTACTCTACTGGCTGCTAGTCCAGGCTGCCCCACTAAATCTGAAATAGTATCTAAACTGTCTCTGGCAGCAAAAGTAACCAGACATATTCCATTAGATGTAGTTATAATGCTGCAGAGGCCTCTGCATGGTCTTAAGCGTCTGCATCTGTACTTTGTAGATATTCCTGGCTACACCCACAACACTTACCAGAGAACCAAGTCTAAAATCTTAGACGCTCCTCTAGACCCTAACCTATTGTTTGGTAAACAGTCTGCAGACCTTTTTAAAAACCTACAAGAAAAGAGTAAGGAATTGCAAGACATCAAGCACTTTGTCGCGTATTCCTAAATTTTACTGACCTTACCCTGCAAAAACTACCTTTGCCAGAAGAAACCCCTCCTCTGCTGGACCTGCCCTCTTCCAGGTACAGAAGAGGAGCCAGAAGGCAAACTACTTCCAGGCTAGCTGTCTCACAGCCTCCCATGAGACAGCCCTTTCAAGACGGTGGAGGACCCAACAATGTGTGACTGCCTTGCCCACCTTCCCCTGTCTACCTGCCTCTCCCCTTTTTGGAAAACCATCACTACAGACAAATGGGTTCTGGCTATAGTTCAAAAAGGATACTCCCTTTCTTGGAAAGAAAGAGCCCATTTAACGGGCATACCCCCCCCCCCCAAGAAATTCAACACTTTTTCCCTCAGATTCTACAAGATCTTCTGAACCTGGGAACTATAGAGCCTGTCCCCACAGGGCAGGAAGGCAAAGTCTTCTACTCAACTGTTTCTGGTCCCCAAAAAAGATGGACCATGGAGGCCTATCCTAGACCTTTCCTTTCTAAACCTATTCTTAAAGGTTCCCACCTTCAGAATGTTGTCTCTACAAACTTTACTCCCTCTTCTACCAGCCCAGGCTTTCATGGCCGCACTCTACCTAAAAGAAGCCTATCTGCACATCCCCATACAACCTATTCACAGAAAATTCTTAGTTTTTCTGGACCCTCCTCTCTTTCAATTTACAGGATTGCCCTTTGGGTTTGCCCACTGATCCCAGTGTTCACAAATTGCCTGACACCTGACCTAGCCTTCTGCAGAACACACGGGATTCAAATTTACCCTTACCGGGACAACATCCTTATTCTAGCAGAATGCAAGGAAACTCTGCAAAATATTTACAGTTCACCATTTCCCTGCTTCAAAGACTGGGGTTCACCTTCAGCATCCCAAAATCATCATTGACCCCAGAACAAGACAAAACATTTTTGGGCTGCAGGATCAGGACAGACCTAATGAAAACTTTTCTTCCCCAGGGCAGTCAGTTTCCTATCCACACACTTCAAAATCCTTTTACAGACCCAACAGGTAGCTGCAAGGCAATACCTAAGAATCTTTGGTCTAATGGCAGCCACCATTCCCATGCTACCACTAGCTAGAATCCACATGCGAAAGCTGCGATGGTATCTAGAAAAATGTATGGTCACAACACCAACATCCTTTAGAGCAAGAAATTACCCTCTTGCCTTACCTAAAATAAGAACCAAAATGGTAGATTCAGCAAATTCAGCTGAACCGGGCCTTCCACTGCAGTTACCCACTGCAGACCAGGTCATGCATACAGATGCATCAGACCTATGATGGGGCACTACATTGTCAAGCTACAGGGTACAAGCAAAGTGGCACCCTTCCATAAAGAACAAACATATCAATGTAAGGGAAACGACAGCTGTTCTACTGGCATTGAAAGCCTTCTTTCCCCTTTTACAATCAGGTGCCCTCCTAATCCTAACAGACAACACCACAGTTATGTGGTACCTCAACCAGCAAGGAGGAACAAAAGCCTACCTCCTCTGCAGAATAACCTTACTAATCTGGGACCTAGCCTCTCAGCATAACTTGTCCCTGCAGGCTTCCTACATCCCCTCGCAGGACAAGCAGATCATCTCAGCAGGACATCCTCTCCAAATCATGAATGGATGCTGGACAGGAGTATCTTCCTAGACATTGTCCACCGGTGGGGCACATTTCAAATAGATTTGTTTGCCTCCCGCCAGAACAGACAACTGCAGAACTTCTGCACCAAAAAACACTCCACTAGCATGGAGGATAGACACATTCAGCATTTCATGGAAGGGGCAGTTTCTGTATGCATTTCCACCCTTTCCACTAATTCAAAAAGTACTCCTGAAAATCCGAGACCAAAAATCTTGCTGGTGGCTCCCTGTTGGCCAAGGCAGCACTGGTTTCCCCTAATTCTCTCTCTAGCCAAGGGCAATCACCACAAGTTACCCCACAAGGTGGACCTTCTGACACAACAAAAAGGAACCCTCATTCACCTACACTTGCAGATGCTGGCCCTGACACTGACACTGTGGGTGATAAACTTTTAATTCCCTTCATGCACCACTGCTCAGAGGACGTGCTTTTAGTCCTGAGGGAGGCCAGGAAACCCACTACAAGAAAATCTTACTTATCTAAATGTGAAAGATTTAATCAAATGGTGTCTGGGCAAGTGCAGGGATCCATGCCTTGCAAACCCACCCCTAGTTCTTGCCTGTGTGTGCCAACTCATTAAGACGGGACTTCATACTCTTCAGTGAAAGTCCACCTTTCAGCTATTTCAGCCTGCCTGCCACTAGACCCTCCCCTACTAGCCAGGCTCAATGTCAAACTATTCTTAAAAAGGGTCTTGCACATCAGACCACCAAGAAAACCCATCCCTCCACATTGGGACCTGAACTTCATTCTGGAAAAACTCACCCAGTCCCCATTTGGACCAGCTAGTACTGCTACTCTGCAAATGTGCACATGGAAGACAGTACTGCTAGTGGCTGTGACTTCAGCCAGGAAGGTGTTAGAGTTGCTGGCCCTAATAGCATGCCCGTCCATACACTACCTTCCACAAGGACAGGGTAACCCTACAGACCAACCCTTTTATGGCTAAAGTGGTCAACGATCTGTCAATCTATTAATTTATCCACCTTCTGCCCCTTCATTCCCACCAATGAAAGTGAGAGGATATTCCACTCCCTGGATGTACACAGGAAGCTTAGGTTTTACGTAGACAAAACCAATTCCATAAGAAAATCCAATCCGCTTTTTGTTTCCTTCCACCCCAGGGTCATGGGCAAGGCGGTCTCCAAATAAACCATCTTATGTTGGATAAGGAAAACTGTTTGCCAATGTTGCTCACATCATGACAAAAAACTTGCATATGGAGTAAAGGCTCCCTCTACCAGGGCAGTAGCGGCCTCCAAAGCCTTCCTAAAGGGCCTGGACATGGCATCCATCCTGGAAGCAGCTACCTCGTCCATTCACCAAACACTATAAGCTAGACGGTTTCTCCAGAGCACGAGCAGGATTTGCCAGAGCAATTCTGCAGGGCTTTGTGGAATCTGCTACTTCTGCCTTCTCCTTTCCTTCCATCTAAGCTGTGATACTCTCCCACACCAAGAATACTGCAGTATAGGAATAGAAGGATATAGAATAGTTGTGTAAAACCTTAACCATAACCATAGATGTCCTTCTCTTCCATGTTGCAGTATTCCTTCCCACCCACCTAACCCCCTTTTTTATCCTCCTCTCTCTCTCACTATTGACCTGTCTTAGGTCACCTGGTGGTTATACCCTACACTATGGCTAATTCAGCCACAAAATAGCATTTTGATCCTAAGGTTGACATCACTTGCTACTTTATTTCGAACTGTCCTACTGGGCTTTCATGTTTTGGGGTCTGTGTGTGCAGGTGTCACGGTTATGACCCTGCGTGTGAAGTCCCACCTAACTACAACAGCCAAGCTGAAGCTTTTGTATAGGAGCCGACGTATGGGTCACCTGAGTTGCGAAATCCCACACAAAAATTACTGCAATATGGAAAAGGACATCTGTGGTTATGGTAAGGTTTTACACAACTATTCTTTCGTGACCAGGAGAATCCAGGGCTTCAAAAATCTATCTTACATGGATAGGCTAAAAGCCCTGTCCCTCTACTCTGTCTCATACATCCTCCTCAGAGGTGATCTATGTCTGGCGTACAGAGCAATCTCTGGCTCCACCTTGATGAAATTGCTGCATATCCGCAAGCCAAACTCCACTCTCGTGACACACATGCAAAACCTCATCTTGGTCTGCGACATCAGTAGGACTTGGTGGCAGGACAGATTTGTCTCCCAGAGACTCCCCTGTCTGTGGAGTAGACTCCTTCTCCACATCAAGCAGAGTACTTCATTGTCCCTCTTTAAGAGGAGCCTGTATGACTGGATGGAAAGTAGGTGGAATCCCAGGGATGTATTTTCTGTGTCCCTGCTGGACAGGGGCATTGGGTGCTGACTTGTGGTAACATGGGCTAATTAATTGGCTAGGCTTACAAGGGCCTCAGGGCCAGTAGCCTAGTAACTTGCTATGATCCTAAATGAGAGTTGGCTGGCTGAAGCCAGTGGTGGTGGGGATACAGCACTGGAAGTTTGCCTGTCTGATGGATTGCTTGCAGGCAGCTCATCCCATTGATTAGGACTCTCAATAGTGAATGTACTTTAACTATAGTAAGTTCTTAACATAACTCTCACTCGACAGTAAGTCTTTATTTATGAATTTATTTTTAAACTTCTGTGGACCTTTTTTGTGCTATTTTGTGTCTTTTATAAACTAACATGACAGCCTTTTGGCGGATGTGTACTAATCTCTTTGCCAATCTTTTTCCCATTCCTCTTGCTGTCATTTGCCAAAATGTGTGGATGTCCTCCTTATATCACTGTTGTGGTGGTCTAAACAGAATCCCACACAGAACGTAGGGCATAAAAGGGATGTATGGATGCAATCACCCAAACTACTTTACCTCCAGTTTGGACCCCATTATTGCTAGTCGGTGCTGATAATACCAAGGTTGCAGGTTGGATCCCCATGGGGGGCAGCCATGAGGTGTTGTTCTTGGCTTTGTCTCAAGTCTCTGCCTGAGGACATTAAGGCCAAGTTGTTGGAGGCTCCTTAATAAACATCTCTTTTGGGACTGCTGCTGCTGACATGCTAAGTCTCCAAGAGAAAAGCAAAGCCTTGCAGGACCTTGAACATAGTTTTGTCTCTACTATCCCTAAGTTCCAGAAGAATTGTCCTTCTAAAACTGCTTTTGTTTGCAGGCAACTCTGCCAGGGCTGCAAGGGCAGGAAGGGTGTGGTAGGTGGTCCGCCTCAGAAACCTCCTTTATTTGATAAGCCTGCATCTCTTTGACAGACCCCCACCCACCCTTCTTTTAGACCAGGTTCCTTTCTCCCTTTGGTTTTCCAAATTGGCATCTCACCACTTCAGACTCTTGGGTTCTTTCTGTCCTTCTCCAGGGTTACTTCATGGTATGGAAGTCTCTCTTTCCTTTTTCAGGGATTCCTCAACCTCCTCTAGGATAGCTTCCTCATTTCCTGGATGTTCTTGGGTCCCTGGTAAACCAAGGATCCATTCAGCCTTTCACCCTTCCCATGTGGGAAAGGGCTCTAATTCCAGGATGATGTTCTTCGTGTTTCACTGTTGCAGTCATTTACATTTGGGTAATCTGCTGGCAGGTTACCCTCAGTCGGCCTGAATAACAAAGTCCTGGGTCCTGCTTCGGTTGCTGTCTCCTGTTCCATGACGTCAGGTGTATAAAACATGCAGCAGATGTCATTTTAATCGGTCTTTCTTGCCGTGCGGTGCCCGAAGCAGAAGCAGTTCGCAAGTGCCAGTCGGCCGACCCCTGAAATTTTCGTTTTCGAGTTTCAGAACTGAAGTCTTCAAACTAAAGCCAAGTACCCCTTTGGGGAAACTTTTTCTTGCTCCTTACCGATGTCAGTAAAAGTTAATTATTGCATTACTTGAGGGAAGCAAATACCTCCATAAGGATTTTCATTTGTACTGTATTCCTTGCCTAGGCCCTGATCACAACATGCCTTGCTGTGTCAGTTTTGTGATAAATTTAACCAATGCACTATTAAGCGTCTGTATATTTTTGCTTCTAAATATTTTAGGTCAAGATTTAACTACCCTGAAATATCGTCTGCTAGCAATCCGACTACCGGAGTTCACAAAAAACGCAAGGAAAAAAGACAGACAGAGACAGACCGTCAAGGTCCAAAACCGAAGACTAAGCTTCTCCTAAGCCAGTCGCCGGTTCGCCGGTATTCAGTGAGGTGCTTTCGCAGCCCCTGATACCCACTACTTTTGAGTCGCAGGCCTCTACCGAGACCCATTCGGTATGCCACGAGATTCGCAAAGTATTAAACCCGCGGATGTCTCTCCCTTGGATGGGTCCGGAGCCGCTGAGCAGGCACCAGCTTCTGAGGGTGTTTTCAGGCCTCAACATTTTTATATTAAACCAACGCCATCAACAAAAACCAGGTCAAAAACGACTTCTATGTCTAAAAATCCAACGCAAGAGCCACGTGCTCAGGCACCTATGCCTAAAAACAAATTATCAAAATGGCTGAGGATTTAATTACCTTGATCAGGGGTTCCCAACCTCCCCCTGCTAAGAGGCCTAGGCAAGGCACTGATTATGAATCTTCAGATCAGGTTTCCATTTCTTCTGATTCCTCTTCTGATCAGGAATTTTCTATTCCACCTTATGAGGATTCTGATGCAGAGGAATCCATCCCATCTGTATCTCCTCCTGAGGATTACTCTTTTGGAGAGACCTTGCATGCTTTAAGGGAACATTTTTACTGGGAGAGTCAGGAAGCTTAGGGATTTCCTTCTTCCTCAGCATAGGCCTTTGGCAATACCTCCTGTATTAGACATTGTTGATGATGTGTTCTCGGAATCAAGTATGGCTCCTGATTCCCTGCCTCCGGCTCCTAGTAAACCAGACAGATATTACAGGGTTCCTGACTCCCACAAATTTCTTTTCAAAAATCCTGCTGCTGATCCCGAGACTATTTCTCAGGGTCCCAAGGGTGTTAAGGCTTCTACAGCCAAAAATCCTACCCCTTCTGATAGAGACTCCAGGGCGCTGGATAGATGGGGCAAGAAGGTTTATACGTCTGCAACCTTGGCAATCAGGGCTTTAAACTGCCAGTTTCATATGCTTAAATATCAATGGCATGTTATGGGCTTGCTGAAACAGAAAATGATGTTGATTTCTGATTGTGTGGAAAATAGAGTTACAGGATTTATTGCATTCAGCAGAACAGGTTGGAAGGCATACTTTGCAATGTGTTTTTTGATTCCTTGGAGGCCTCTTGCAGGGCCGCCATAACTGGATCTGTGATGAGAAGGCATGCCTGGCTTAAGGAGCAAAATCTGCCTGATCATGTTAAAGCTAAATTGTTGGATGCGCCTTTACAGCATGATAGTCTGTTTGGTAAGGCAGAAGAGGTTTTAAAGAAAATGGAAGACGAAGCTAAATCTCTGCAAACTGTAAAAGATTTCTTGCAAGTGCAGCCATCCAGGTTCAGTAGGCACTGGTCTACTAAGAATTGGGTCCTTTCCTGTGTTCAGTAGAGCCACTCAGGGCAAACCCAGGCACTCAAAAGGCTCCAGATATCAATCACAGGGATCGTGCAGGTCAAAGCAATGGGGTGCTGCCACCTCTAAATCTGGAGGTAACAAAGCACAACCGTACAGTAAGCAGTCTCAATGACTTTCCTCTACCATCTCCAAGCACTTTTCTTTTGGCAGCCCTCTTGGGGGGGAACTAGCACTTCATGCTCAAAATTGGCAGTTAATTACCCAGGCCGAGTGGGTATTAAACATAGTATCCCAGGGTTACCAATTTAATTTCCATACTTTGCCAATTCCAAACGGATGGCCAGATCTGCCACAAAACCAGTGGGCAGAGGCCCAGAAACAAGTCATGTCCCTCATGGATATGGGGGCTATTCATCCAGTACCAGAAAAGGAAAAAGGACAAGGATTTTATTAGACTTTTCCTGGTACCCAGAAAAGACAAATCATGGCATCCCATACTGCACTTATCGATTCTGAACACGTTCCTGGATATTCCAAAATTCAAAATGCTGACTTTACAACAGCTACTGCCTATGCTAGGCAAGAATGCCTGGTTGGTAACTCTAGACTTGAGACATACCTGCATATCTCAGTAAGGGAATCTTGCAGAAGATACCTCCGCTTCAAAGCAGGTTTTTTGCATTACCAATTCTGTGCACTGCCCTTTGGCTTATCTACTGCGCCCAGGGTCTTTACACAGTGCCTGGCACCAGTAATTGTATTCTGCAGACAAAGAAAAATTAAAGTGTATCCTTATCTGGACGATTGTCTCATTCAGGCAGAGGAGAAGGACACTCTTCAACATCTGTCGTTTGTAAAAAGGCTTCTAGCTTGCCTAGGGTACACCATAAATGAAAAGAAATCACAACTGGTACCCTCTCAAATAATTACATTCCTGGGTGCAAGCTTGAATACAACTGCCCAGATGGACAGACAAACAAATGCAATTGATAACATGCTTTAAACAAATGGCAGCAAAAACCCAGTTATCTGCAAGACAAATTCTGCAGGCTTTGGGGTTCATGGCATCCTGCATTCTACTAATTCCATATGCGAGACTGCATATGAGGAAACTTCAATGGTACCTAAAAAGCTTATGGAGTCAACATTGTCACAGCCTGGAAACAATGATCCCTTTCATTCCCTGCTTACAACAGGAGTTTCTTTGGTGGCAGAGACATGTCACCAAAACAAGGGACTGTCATTCACTCTACTCCCTTCCACCCAAGCCCTAACTACAGATGCATCAGACTATGCATTCAGGGCATATGGAGCCTAAACCAAATGCATCTACATATCAGCCAGAAAGAAATGCTAGCTGTTCAGAATGCTCTGACAGCCTTCAAGGACTTACTTCATCCAGGACAACTACTAATTCCTGCCAGGAAAGCAAAATACTCTGGCAGACTACCTAAGCAGAAATCTTATGGACCCACACAAATGGAAACTGGATCCACAAACCTTCAGCATCTTAACACAAAAATGGGGAAGCCCAGACATGGATTTGGACAAATTCTGCACAAGAGCTCATCACAAAAAAGCATGGAAAGTGGATGCTCTATCCTTCAGCTGGAAAAACCTATCAGTGTATGCCTTTCCCCCTCTGCCTCTACTCTCCAAGGTCTTACTAAAAGTCGGACAGGAAAAAACAAAAATGATTCTAATTGCTCTGGACTGGCCTCGCCAACACTGGTGCCTGCTTCTAAGGAATATGTCACACCTTCCTCTGTAGTACTTGCCTCAAACACCTCATCTATTGTCTCAGCAGAACTATCAAATTCTGCACAATTCGCTCCAAACTCTGAATCTTGCAGCATGGCTAATCAGCTAATTATTCAAACCACATTTGTCAGTAAACCTGTGATGGATGTCATTTTGGAAGCCAGAAGGCCTAGTACTAGAAAATCTTATGCTGATAAATGGAAGAGATTCTATGCTTGGAACCAAGCACAAGGAATAGACACAGCAAAGCCCAATATTCCTCAGATTTTACAATACTTAACTGAGATGCTTGACAAGGGCCTATCTTTTTCTTCAATAAAAATCCATGCCTCTGCCATCTCGGCTCATTACAACACAGAGCCTCCCCTCCTTTCTCATCCACTGCTAAAACAGCATCTGAGAGGGGCCAAAAATGTAAGGCCTCCCAGGAGAGCATCAACCTCTGCATGGGACCTCAATTTTGTGCTGGAAAAACTCACCCTGCCTCCTTTTGAACCAGCAGCTACTGCGGATATAAACTTTGATGTTAAGTTGTCAATCTCGCCTTCATTCTTGCTGGATGGGTTCGGAGCCGATCCTCGGCTCCGACTCGGCACTAGCTTTAGCTCGAGAACTCCTTTTACCAGCTCGAGGCAACCCTATATCCCATGATGCAAGGCGGAACTACCTCAGATCTCGTTTGCCGCTTAGCGAAAGAGGTCTCCTTTGCCAGCTGAGGTAAGTTTTTCTTGTTAAAGAAGAAAAAAGTTTAGTTAGGGGTTTAATTTCCCTTCAGTGTTAGGTTAGCCTGTATTTAGTACAGCCCACCCTATTCCCTTCCTTTTTAAACTTTTAAAATAGTTTTTTCAGTTAAAGTTTTAGTCAGGCCTAGTTCCCCAAGTTATTCCCTTCCTGTGTGTCTGTGTAGGGATTAAGTTGTGTGTTTGTGGGGACTGTTTGTGTATATCCTTTTAGGATGTCTAAGGAAGGCAAGGTCTCAGGCTTCAAGAAGTGTGACCAGTGCTGTCAGAAAATGTCCCTGACAGACGGTCACACTTGTGTGTATTGCCTGGGGCCTTTGCACCTGCAGGACTCCTGTGCGTTGTCATGCCTTTAGCCAGAGAGTCCTGCAGGAAAGGAGGAACAAACTGATCCTCCGAGGTTTGTTAAAACCTGAAGGTTCTCCTCCTAAGCAAGGGCAGGAAAACCTCTTAAGCCACCGGCTCAGGCTACAGTGTCCAAGCCTCCTCCGGTGGCTCCGGGCTCCGAGCCGATATCGCTCGGCTGGAGCCGATGCTTCTTCTGCTAGAGTAGTGGGTTCGTGCCGCCAGCTCCGATACCCTGACTACTGTTGCCTTGTCGGCTCGGCTGGAGCCGACACTTTATCAGCATCGGAGCCGAGATCCTCGGCTCCATCTGGGGTTCAAGGGACTTCGCCCGATGGCTCCGGCCCGTAAGAGATCCGGTCCCTTCGATACTAAGTATTCACTGCTCCGGGTCTCCTCTTTGTCGGAGCGGAGCCATCGGAGCCGATCTTCGAGATCTTCCAGGCTGTCTGACCACGATTTGGAGAGGGTGGTAAGCAGGCTGTTGAAGTCTCAGGCACTGGCCCAAATGCTCCATAGCCCGTCTCAACAGACTTCGGCTACAGCCCCAATTCTTGAGATTCCTCCTCCGACTCCAAACCAGAGTTCGAGCCGGAGCTTCTTGGGACAGCGACTGTTTCGATGCGAGCCGATACATCCTTCGGCTCAGTCATCCTCGGCTCCGATCTCCTCCTTGAGACTTTCCTTGGAGGGATCCGGTCGTCGGGTTTCCACTGTCGGCCCGAGGGGCTAGTGGCATCGGACCCTTGTCCGACCCGCTCTCCTCTCGGAGCTTCGCTTTGGTAAGCTCGGCGCCGACATCGCCTCGAGCCTTCTCTCTCCTTGGAGCCGACCATTCCTGTTTCTTCGAGCGGTGTGTTCAGGTCTCCGGGAGAGGAGCCTTTGAGGTGATGAGGAGTGTCCTGGCCTCTGGGCCTGGTCAACGGTCTATCCCTCTCGCTCCTCCCTCATCAGTGCCTGCAGATGCCTCTTGCCAGCCTCTTGCTCTCAGGCCCAGGGAAGCATCGCCCCAGGTTTCCCCACTGAGAATATCCTCCTCTTCCGAGGTTTCTCCTGACCCTGCAGGGAACCCCTCGGAAGAGGCGTAAGAGGAAACACACTCCCTGAGTCTACTACATCTGATACCGACTTAGATGAGTCGGAGGGTTCACGGTCCCCTCTGAGGATGTCTCATTTTCAGACATCCTTGAGCTCCTCAAACAGAGGGGAATTGGCCTCCATTGACCCCTCCGAGGATGAGTCGGTATACCTGGAGGCTTTGGATCCCGACCCTCCACCTCCTGGGTGTCTCCGCCTTCGACCCACTCATGCAGGTAGTGGCTCGAAGGCGTGCAGCTCCAGATTCTGTGGAACCTGTCCCCAGGAGACCATCCAAGTTCATCACGGCCCCTTGGACAAACAGTTCCTGTCCAAAGGTGTCTCTGTGGATGCTATGGTGGTGGCGGCCACTAAGAAGGAACTGGCGGATCCTTCAGTACCTGTCCATCCTCCTAATAAGGATTCTAGGACCATGGACAGGTATGGAAAGCGGATGTTTTCTTCAGCGACCTTTGCAATGCGTTAGCTGAATTACCTTTGTCACTTCACCAGGCTTCAACGAGATATTCTCAAGGAACTGGGAGAAGTAGTCCAGGATCCTTCAGCTGCTGGGGCTCAGGAAAAGATTGCCTCTCAGCTAGCTATCCTGAATTCGATATCTAACTCCTCCATGCGGCTCATATCTTATGCAGCCGATGGAGCGAGCAGGGCCGCAGGCACAGGTGTTGCTCTTAGTCGCCAAGCCTGACTGCGGCTGTGTAATTTTGCAGACCCCTTTAAGGCGTCCTTCACCAACACCCCCTTTGACGGGTCGGCTTTGTTCGACCTCAGGTGAAGGATACTTTGACCAGATGTGAACAAGACGGTAAAACTCTTTCTGCCGTTGGAGTCCAGTTTTCCACTCCTTCTAGACCATATCCCAAGGGTCAGAAGGGGGAAGATGTGGTTCAAAAGCCCAAGGAGCTACACGGACACACGTGGTCAGTTTACCCCAGAGGCAGAGGGGTAACAATAATAGACGCCCTAGAGGCAGGGGGGGTCCTCAGAACCAGGGCAACAGGGAGCCTCTTCCTGAGAAGCCCTTTCAGCATCCCTGAGGTGTTGCCCGACTGTCCACCCTTGGAGGCAGTCGGGGGAAGAATTTCGCTGTACCCAGTAGCCTGGCAATCCCTATCACAAGAGAAGTGGGTACAGTCGATCATATCCGAGGGTTACAAAATCCCCTTCGAAAGGTTTCCCGTACCTCTACAATCCCTTCCAGACATCTCACCCGGTCAAAGGGATTTGGCAAAACAGGAAGATGTTCTTCGTTCCACATTGCTGCAGTCCTAACTATTGGGTAGTCCGCTGTCCAGTCGGCCGGAATACCAAAGTATATGGCTGACGTCGGTCAGGGCGCATTAGACTGACGTCAGTACGTCAGGGTACTAATGCGCATGACCGACGTCATATCCTCAGTCTTTTTTGCCGCATGGTCCGATGCAGAAGCAATTTTGCGAGTGCAGGTTGGCGTTCTGAAAGTTTCTGAAGTCAGAGTTTCAGACCGAATCAAAGTTGGCTAAGTACCCCGTTGGGGAATATTTTGGTTTTCTTGCCTCAGTATTTAACCGGATGTCAGAAAAAGTGAATAACTGTATTTCTTGTGGGAAACAGATACCTCATAGGGATTACCATACTTTGTGTATACCTTGTTTAGGGCCTGAGCACGATGTTGTTGGATGCCGCTCTTGTGCTAGATTTAACAAACGCACTATTAAGAGAAGGTTAGACTGTGCCAGGTTAGTGTTTGGGAAGCGTTGTAATTATAAAATGCCGTCGGATGCTCCGACGCCGGCTTCGGCTAAAAAACGCAAAGATAAAGCAGCAAAGCCTAGGGTGGAGGAACCGACAGTCCCAGGACGTCGGTTCTTTGGAAGGCTCAGTGGAGCCGGAGGTTTTGCCAGGTGTCTCTTTGGAGTCTCAGGAAGAGACTTTACTGTTACAGGCTGTTTCCTCTCAGGAAGTAGGCCAGGCTGAGGGGCTTCTCAGGTGGCTGTTCTTCCCTCTCTTCCTAAGGTGGTTAGAGCCTCTCCTTCAGTTTCCAAGGCTTCTTTGAGGGCAGGCCAAGTTTAGCTTCTGTGGGGTTTCTCCTAGTACTTCAGGATCTTTGCCTAAGAAACATATGCTTAAAATGGCAGAGGATTTGATTACTATGATTAGGGTTCTATGCCCCTCCTGATAAGAGGCCTAGGGTGGAACCTGAGTTTCGAGTTTTGAGCAATGCTCGGAGGCTTGAGTCTTCGGCTGAAGACTTGCAGGAGTACCTCCTTATTCTGATTCTGATGTGGATGATTCTACTCCTTCTGCTTCTCCTCCTGAGGATTTTTCATTTTCAGAGACTCTGCATTCCATGAGGGAGCATTTTAAATGGGAAGGTCAAGATTTCTCTGATTCCAGGAAAAGGCTTAGGGAATTCTTGTTTTACCCCAGCATAGGCCTTTAGCTATACCTCCTGTTTTGAATGTGGTGGAAGATGTGTTTGCAGAGGCTTCCTGAATCCTGATTCTTTGCCTCCTGCCCCAGTTAAACCGGATAGGTATTATAGGGTGCCTGAAGCTCATAAGTATCTTTTAAGAGTCCTAGGGCAGACCCAGAAACTGTCTCTCAGGGGCCTAAAGGTGTGAAGGCCTCAGTTGTTAAAAATCCTGTCCCTCCTGATAAAGAGGCAAGGGCTTTGGATAGATGGGGAAAGAAAGTGTATACTTCTTCCACTTTAGCCATGAGGGTTGAATTGTCAGTTTCACATGTTAAAATATCAGAATTATCTTCTTTCACAGTTGAAATCTAAGGTGGATGCTCTGGCTGAAGGTATTGAGTGTAAAGAGTTGCAGGATTTAGTTCATGTGTCTGAACAGGTAGGTAAACATTCCTTGCAGTGTGGTTTTGATGCTGTGCAGGCCTCCTCCAGGGTGGCTGCCACTGGTTCTGTTCTTCGTAGGCACGCCTGGCTGAGAGATCAGAATTTAGCTGAGCATGTTAAAACAAGGATTTTGGATGCTCCTTTACAGTCTGATGTGTTGTTTGGTTCGCCTGTGGAAGCAGTTTTGAAGAAAATGGAGGACAAGGCTAAGTCTATGCAAACTGTTAAAGATTTTTGCAGGTGCAGCCTCCAAGTTTAGTAGAAATTGGCCTACTAAGGGATGGACTTATCCTGCTTATGATTCCCAGTCTAGGGGTAGGTCTAGACGTGGTAGGGGCAGAGCTCAGGGTTCTTTTAGGCCTAGGACAGGAGTTCCCTGCTCAGACTTCTGGTGAGGGCAGGGGTCAGTCCTTTCGTAAGCAGACCCAATGACCTACCTTTTCAGCTGCCAGTACATTCTCGCCTGGCAGCACCTTTGGGAGGAAGGCTGTCTCTTTTCAAAGAAAATTGGGATTTAATTACCCAAGACAGATGGGTTCTGGATATTATTCACCACGGTTACAGGTTTTATTTCCATACCTTGCCTCCTTTCAAAGGCATGCCAGACATTCCTCCTCTTCAAAGGACAGAGGCTCACAATCAAATTTCTCTGTTGCTCCAAATAGGGGCCATTCAGTCAGTTCCTGTGCCGGAAAGGGGCCTAGGATTTTATTCTCGCCTGTTCCTAGTACCAAAGAAGGGGAACACGTGGAGACCAATTCTGGATTTATCTATCCTCAACACTTATCTGGACATTCCCAAGTTCAAAATGTTGACGTTACAACAGCTTTTACCTCTGCTGGGCAAAGATCACTGGATGGTAACTTTAGATCTCAAGGAAGCTTACCTTCATGTGCCAATCAGACTAAGTTGCAGGAAGTATCTGCGTTTCGAGCTGGAAATTCTCATTATCAGTTCTCTGCATTGCCCTTTGGCTTATCTACTGCCCAGAGTATTCACAAAGGTTCTGGCTCCAGTGATAGCTTACTTCAGGCTAAAAGGAATCCAAATCTATCCTTACTTGGACGACTGCCTGATTCTGGCTCAAGAAAAGAAGATCTTCTACAGCATCTGGAATATGTCATAGCAGTGCTAAGATGCCTAGGGTATTCTGTGAACGAAATAAAGTCCAGTCTAGTACCCTCTCAAGACATGTGCTTTCTGGGTGTGAGACTGAATACAGCAGCCCAGATGGCCTATTTAACCCCGGACAAACAAAAGAATCTTTCCAGTTACTTCCATCATCTATCTCTTCAGTCCGGGCTGACTGCAAGGACAGTCCTTCAAGCCTTAGGGTTCATGGCATCTTGTATTCTGGTGCTTCCCAATGCCAAACTGCATATGAGGAAGCTACAATGGTATCTCAAAAATCTGTGGACACAGCACTGCCAGGATTTGGACACTGTCATTCAAATAATACCTTGCATTCAAAAGGAATTTTTGTGGTGGGCTCAGGAATGTCACCTAAACAAGGGACTCTCTGTGACCCGGCCAGAGGCAAGTCAGATTCTAACGACAGATGCCTCAGATGTTGCTTGGGAGCTCATCTAAATGGAAAGTGGATACAAGACAAGTGGCCTGCCAGACTACAGCATCTACATATCAACATGAAAGAGATGTTAGCAGTTCAGTTTGCATTAATTGCTTTCAAAGAGTTACTTCTTCCAGGGCAGGTGTTGATTCTAACAGACAACACAACTGTCATGTGGTACATCAACAAACAAGGGGGAACACATTCTTACCCATTGTGCAGGCAAGCAATGATTTTATGGGAGACTGCGCTCACTCTGCAACTAACTCTTCAGGCAAGGTTTCTGCCGGGAGCACAGAACTCCTTAGCAGATGTATTAAGCAGACAAATCATGGATCCCCACGAGTGGAAACTGGATCTTCATGTATTTCAAAAATTGACAGTGTCATGGGGAACTCCAGACATAGATCTGTTCGCTTCTCCACTAAACCACCAGCTGCCAAAGTTTTGCACGAAGGGATTTCATCACACAGCTTGGAAAGTGGATGCTCTTTCTTTCAGTTGGAAAAATCTTCATGTGTATGCCTTTCCACCTCTGCCTCTTCTTCCAAAGGTGCTTCTAAAGGTCAGACAAGACAAGCCAAGGATGATTTTAATAGCTCCAGATTGGCCTCGCAGCACTGGTACCCATTACTGAGGAGTCTGGTAAGGAAGCCTCCATGGCCTTTACCCTTGATTCCACACCTGTTGTCTCAGAGGGACGGTCATCTGCTCAATGTCAAGCTTCACTCTCTACATCTAACAGCCTGGCATATTCTGTTTTGAAAGACAGCAGGTCTCGGCTTCCTCAACAAGTTTTAAATGTGATTATGGAAGCCAGAAGACCTAGTACAAGGAAAGTGTACGCAGAAAAATGGAAGAGATTTTTGTTTTGGAGTGCAGCAAACAATTTGGAGATTACTGAGCCAAATTTGAGTGTGGCTCTTCAATATCTTACTGAGTTACTGGACAAAGGTTTGTCTTTCTCTTCCATTAAGATTCATGCTGCAGCAATTTCAGCTCACTATGATTGTGACCCACCATTGTTTTCGCATCCTTTGTTCAAGCAATTTCTTAGAGGGGCAAAGAATATAAGACCCCACGTAGAGCTCCTACTCCTGCTTGGGATCTCAATTTTGTGTTGGAGAAACTTACTCTACAACCTTTTGAGCCTCGGCTACTGCTGAATTGAAATACTTGTCATGGAAGACTGCTTTTTGTTGGCCATTACTTCTGCAAGAAGGGTTTCTGAGTTGCAGGCCCTTATGGCAGTGGAGCCTTTTGATTTTTCATAAGGATAGGGTATCTTTACGCACTAATCCTTCCTTTATGCCTAAGGTGGTTTCTAGTGTGGCTTTAAACCAAACTATTCATTTGCCTACCTTTTATGCAGATCCCCAAAATAAAGGGGAAAAGATTTTGCACACTTTAGATGTACACAGGCTATTGCGTTATTATTTGAGCAGGACTAAGGATTTTAGGCAGTCTCAGCAGTTGTTTGTTTCTTTGCTTTGAGTTCAAAGGGCAAGCCTGTGTCAAAACAAACTATTTCTAGGTGGATTGGGTGTTGCATTACATTTTGTTATTCCCATCTTGGCAAGGAGATTCCAGCTGGGATTAGGCCTCATTCCACTAGGGCTACTGCCACTTCCACAGCATTTCTAAGGGGGGTGGCAACTAAGGATATTTTGGAGGCAGCTACTTGGAGTTCAGTGCATACTTTCTCTAAGCATTATCACCTTCCTCTCTACTCTAAGTCTAGGGCTGGTTTTGCCACAGCTATTCTGCAAGGCATGTTGTCAGTTCCTGCTTCCTTATGATTTGCCAGCCTCCCTTACCTCTGCTTTGGGATTCTACCCAATAGTTAGGACTGCAGCAATGTGGAATGAAGAACATAGTACAGTTTTGTACCTACCATAAATGTAGATGTTCGAGGATCCACATTGCTGCAGTCCAATTACCCTCCCTCCTTCCCTCTGTGTTTAGGGGTGGTTGTGTAGGTGAGGTTATATTCTGCTAATTGTGTATATATTGTATATATATTTTTTGGTGCAGGTATTTTGGGAGTTTTTATTTTTGGCCTTATCTTTTCAGGGTCTTCTGACATCTGGGGCAAGAAAAGACTGAGGATATGACGTCGGTCATGCGCATTAGTACCCTGACGTACTGACGTCAGTCTAATGCGCCCTGACCGACGTCAGCCATATACTTTGGTATTCGGGCCGACTGGACAGCGGACTACCCAATAGTTAGGACTGCAGCAATGTGGATCCTCGAACATCTACATTTATGGTAGGTACAAAACTGTACTTTTCAAAACTCCTGGGAAAAAGAGCCATCCAAACAGTGCCGGCAGACCAAGTAGGATCCGGCTTCTACTCAAGATTCTTTTTGGTCCCCAAAAGGATGGGAGATTGGAGACCAATACTAGACCTAAGCAGACTAAACAAGTCTGTCAAAAAGGCAAGATTCCGGATGGTCACGCTGCAATCCATTCTGCCCTTTCTGGGCAAGGACAACTGGATGTGCTCGATAGACCTTCAGGATGCATACTATCATATAAAGATTCACAGACGCTCCAGAAGGTTTCTCCGCTTTCGGCTGGGAGCCAGTCATTACCAATTCAGAGCACTGCCCTTTGGCCTCACTTCAGCCCCCAGAGTGTTCACCAAATGCATGGCGGTGGTCACAGCTCACCTGAGACGTCGAGGATTCCAAGTGTTTCCTTATTTGGACGACTGGCTCCTCTCCGCCACCTCCAAGGATCAGCTTCTTCGGTCCAGAGACTACACCTTACAGCTTTGCAAGAGTCTAGGAATTTCGAAAAATCCTCTCTGCTGCCTTGCCAATCTATCACCTTTATAGGCAGAGTTAGATACCGTCAAAATGTTAGCCAGGCTAACAAATCAAAGGATTCTGGACATCCAGAAATTTGTTCAGCTTCTGTTACAAAGCAGCAAGGTCAAAGCCAGGTTTGTCTTGAAAGTTCTAGGCCTAATGGCTGCAGCCATTGTTCTTCTTCCACTGGCTCGCTTCCACATGCGTCTCCTGCAGTGGATGTTGTTCACGCAGTGGTCGTACACGATCTGCCCATGAGACACGAGATCTTAGTGACACAGTCTTGCAGGGCTCATCTACGATGGTGGGTATCTTCCCTCTTCTTCATCAGGGCCGACCATTTGTTCCCCTCCTCCAGTTGCCACAGTCACCACGGATGCCTCTCTGATCGGGGCATTATCAGGGCAGGATGGTCCACGGACGTGGCAACCCATAGAATACCACCTGCACATAAATGTCCTGGAGATGAGAGCAGTGCTTTTAACGCTGCAAGCCCTCGGCGACTTTCTTCCCACAGGGACTATTGCAGTACAGACGGACAACATGTCCGTGGTCTGGTACATCAACAAACAGGGCGGAACCAGGTCCTATCCCTTATGTCGAGAAGCTCTCAGACTTTGGCAATGGGCGATCTCTTCTCAGCGGTTTCTGATAGCAACGCACATCCCCGGCAGGTCCAACCTATTGGCGGATAGGCTAAGCAGATCTATTCTGATGCCTCACGAGTGGTCTCTCAATCAGTCTGTAGTGGATCAGATTTTTCTGAAGTGGGGCACCTTGTTGCGATCTTTTCGCTACCCTCAAAACAGCAAGTGCCCAGATTACTTCACACTATTTCCTCTTCCAGGCCAACCCTTGAGAGACTCTCTAACCCAGGATTGGCCTCGGGACTTCTTTATGCTTTTCCTCCCTTTCCATTGATTCCACAAGTCATTCAGAAAGCCACCGTTTGAGAGCCAAATTGATCCTCATTGCTCCATATTGGCCTCGACAAATTTGGTTTCCGCCTCTACATCATCACCTTCTGGTGCAGCCCTGGCATCTGGACCCAGTTCGGATCTTTTGATCCACCAGTCGGGTCAGCAGCACCGAGCCATTCATTCTCTCAACCTCACTGCTTGGTTGCTCCACTTCCTTCCTAGCCAGGCTACCAATGATTTCGACTCAGTCAGAGACATTTTAGTGTCTTCTTTAAAGTCGTCCACTAGAACTGTTTATGCTAGCAAGTGGCGGCGTTTTCTATTTGGGCAAACGCCAGAAATATTGATCCTTTCACCGCTCCTATACATTCTGTTTTGGATTTCCTGGCGGAGGTTTTTCATTCGGGATCGTCATCATCTACAGTCAAAGTACAAATGGCTGCTATTTCCAAATTTCATGTTGGCTTGCAGGACAATAACATCATGTCTCATAGGTTATGCAAAGCCTTTTTGAGAGGAGTTTTTCTCCTAAAACCGCCTGTGAAACATCCTCCTCCGCAATGGGATCTGAACTTAATGTTGCATCCCTAATTCTACCTCCTTTCGAACCGTCTGCTACGTGTTCTTTAAAGTTGTTGACATGGAAAACTATATTTTTGCTGGCTGTTACTTCTGCAAGAAGAGTTTCTGAGATTCAGGCCCTCTGTATTCGTTCACCTTATCTGGTGTTTCATAAGGATAGGGTTTCGCTCAGAACTAACCCTTCCTTTCTTCCCAAGGTTGTATCTCAAGCCAATATTAACCAATCTATTGATCTACCAGTTTTCTTTCCTAACTATTCTGACAGAGCTCAACAGAAGCTGCATTTTTTGGATGTTCATCGTCAGCTCAGGTACTACTTACATAGGACTAAACAAGTTAGAAAATCAGACCAATTGTTTGTCTCCTATGCAGGAAACAGGTTGGGTCTTCCAGTATCTAAAGTGACCTTATCTAGATGGTTGACTTCCACCATTTCCTATGTGTACTCTCTAAGGGCAAACAACTATCTTCTAAGCCAAAAGCACATTCGACCAGGAGTCTATCCACTTCTGTAGCCTTTCAGGATAGACTTCCCATTGACACTATTTGTGCAGCAGCTACTTGGGCCACGCCTCATACCTTTGTGTCTCATTACAAGTTGGATTTGGCCTCCAGAGATAGGGCCAGTTTTGGTTCCACTGTTCTCAAGAGTCTGTTCCATTGAGCCACCCGGGATACAGGTGCTAGGGACGCTGTCCTATCCAGCAAGAATGAAGCGAGATTGACAACTTAACATTTAGAAGTTATGTACCTACCATAACGCTCCATGTTAGTTGTCTTCTCGCTTCTTTCTTAAGGCCCTCCCTCCTTCCCCTGGCCTGGACAGATCTTGGAGAGTTCCTATTAGATTGCTTCCTCTGGAGCATTGTTATGAGGACTTCTTTTAGGAACCATGGTTCCTAATTATATTAGGATAAGTCTTTAGCAGGGTTAGTTAGCTGCCAAACGAGATCTGAGGTAGTTCCGCCTTGCATCATGGGATATAGGGTTGCCTCGAGCTGGTAAAAGGAGTTCTCGAGCTAAAGCTAGTGCCGAGTCGGAGCCGAGGATCAGCTCCGAACCCATCCAGCAAGAAAGAAGGCGAGAGAAGACAACTAACATGGAACGTTATGGTAGGTACATAACTTCTAATTTCTTGGAAGACCGTTTTTCTTTTAGCAGTCACTTCAACTAGAAGGCTTTCAGAACTACAGGCTCTTATGGCAGTGGAGCCTTTCATTATTTTTTTACCCGGACAGGGTGGCCCTCAGTACCAGTCCTTCTTTTATGCCTAAGGTGGTATCCAGTGTGGCTCTTAACCAGACCATTCACCTGCCAACTGTTTTCCCAAATCCACAGAACAAGGGGGAGCAAATTCTGCATTCATTGGATGTACACAGACAACTAAGATTCTACTTAAACAGAACAAAATCTCTAAAAGTCTGAGCAACTACTGGTAGCATTTGCTGCAGGATCAGAGGGAAAGGCTATATCCAAGCAGACTATTTCTAAATGGATAAGATATTGCATTCATTTCTGCTACTTGCACCATGGTAAACATGTGCCCAAGGGGATCAGATCCCATTCCACCAGGGCTGCCTCTACTTCAGCAGCTTTTCTCAGAGGGGTCCCTACCAGAGACATTCTAGAAGCTGCTACTTGGAGCTCAGTTCATATGTTCACAAAGCAGTATAATTTCCCTCTCTTCTCTAAATCCAGGGCAGGCTTTGCCACTGCAGTCCTGCTGGACTTTATAGCTGCTCCTAATGCCGTTTAGTTCCATCCTCCTTTCCATAACTTTGGGATTCTACCCAAATGTAATTACTGCAAAAGTGAAACACGAAGAACATAGTACAGTTGTGTACACTTGCCATAAATGTAGATGTTCAAGTGTATTCACTGTTACAGTCTGGGTAACCCACCTGCCCATCCCCCTTTCTATACCTTTTTTTTCCTTCACTGTACTCAAAAGCCTTTATGGTGTATTTGCTTTTAGCTGAAGGTAAATTTTAGGTTTCTAAGGTGCATTTATATATAGTTAGTTATACATATATATATTTTTGCTCCCCATTTGGGGGGCACCTAACATCTGGGGCAAGAAAAGCTGATTAAAATGGCATCTGCTGCATGTTTTATACCCCTGCCGACCTGACGTCATGGAAGAGGAGACAGCAACCGACGTAGGACCTAAGGCTTTGTTATTCAGGCCAACTGAGGGCAGCCAGCCAGCAGACTGCAACAGTGAATACACTCGAACATCTACATTTATGGTAAGTGTACACAACTGTACTTTCCTGGTTCCTTGAAAGGAGGGCACTTTGAGACCTGTTCTGGATCCCTCCTGGCTCTACACCTTTCTCAAGGTACCTTCTTTCTGGATGCTTGCTCTTCAAATCCTGTTTGCTGTTTTACTACCACAGGCTTTTCTAGTATCTTTGGGTCTGAATGATGCTTACATCCTTCATGTATCTGTTCACCTTCTTTTCGGGTCTGTCCTAACTCCCTAAGGATCGTGTGTCTGGTATGCAGGATTCAGACTGTGCCACTGTTGGCCTCTCTCCCACCTCCAAAAGTTTTGTCATTGACTGCATTTTTTTCAGTCTCCTCTTCCTCTGACTGCCTTGCCAGCCAGGGAGTTTCTTTGGGTCCTGGATTCATGGCCGCTTCTATTCCTATGCTCCTCCTTGCCAGACTGCATATGTAAAAGCTTTAGTGGTACCTCATGTCATTTTGGTTGCAGCATTGTCACCCTCTGGATTTTGGTGCACCTCTCCTTCCCTGCCTAAAGAAGGAGTTTGAGTGGTGGATTCAACAGTTTGCTCTCAACCCAGACCTGCCCTTTCAGCCTCCAGTCCCTTGTCAAGAACTGTTCACTGATACCTCAGACATAAGGTGGGGGGGGGGGCTTCTTTTGGTCACCGGAACATTTAGGGTCTCTGGTTCCCCCCACCCCATCAGAAGACGGACCATATCAATATCAAACAGATGAGTTGTTTCTGGCCCTTCAAGCTTTTCGCTCCATGTTCTCTCCAGGCTCCTTGAAGGTGCACACAGACAACACTACAGTGATAAGGAGGCACAGAATCTTGCCTCATGTGCAGGATGACTCACTTGGGAGGTGGTTCTTAAGTTATCCCTCATCTCTTCAGGCAGTATACATTCCTTCTGAGTACAGACTAGTGGCAAGACTTTCTGAATGTCCAAAACAATGCTCACGAATGGATGCTTTACAAAGGTGTTTCTAGACATTGCCCATCCTTGGGTATTCCTCTGGTAGGTCTTTTAGCATCCCCTCTGAACAGGCAGCTTCCTCTCTTCTGTTCCAGAGTGCCATGCCATCTGGCATGGAAGAAGGGATGGCCTTCCTTTTCCTTGGAAGGGGATATTTCTTAATGTTTTCCCCTTCTCTGTAGTTCCAAGAGTCCCACAGAAGATCCAGCTGGACTCCCCAAAAATCTTACTAGTGACTCCCTTTTGGCCAAAACAGTAATGGTTCCCCCTCTTAATGCAGACTTTTGGCTTGTGTCGTGCTCCTAACCACATGAGGGTCCCACTGGGCCTCTTTTTATTTGTGCAAGTTCTAGTCTGGCCTGGCCTATTCTTCTGTGAAGCCCATTTGTCAGCCATTTCTGCTAGTCTGCCCTTGAATCCTTTTTTGGCCTTTTGTTTTGAGGTCCAACAATTTCTTAAAGGCATCCTGCATATTAGGCCTCCAAGGAAACTTTTATTTGTCCTCCATGAGACCTTCATTTTGTTTTGGAAATATTTACTCCAGCTCCTTTTGAGCCTGCAGATTCTGCTGCTTTGAAACATTGCACCTGGACGATACTTTTGTTGCTGGCTCTTCTACTCGGAAGGTTTCCTGAGCCTCCAGGACCTTATAGCCATTCCTCCTTTTTTTTCTTGTTTGTTCACAGGGAGAGGGTGTCTCTTTGTACTAATTCTCCTCTTATGCCTAAGGTAGTAAATGAGTTGCCCTTGAATCAGTTGGTACAACTCCCTTCCTTTTTCCCTTCTCGATCTGCTAGTGAGAAGGTCCTGCATACCTTGGATTTGCTCAGGCACTATTTCATTAAAACTAAGGCCATTCATAAGTCTGATCAGCTTTTTGTTTTCTTTCACCCCAGCACATTGGGTTTGGCTGTTTCTAAGCAAACAATCTCTTCCTGGATGAAAATACGACAAAAGGGCCAGTAAAAAAAATATAAAAATCACCGGCTTGCACTTTATTAACAAGAACATCTCAAATCTCTTAACGCTTCGGCAAGAAATGCCTTCTAGGAGTCTTTGGGACTTTCTTTTTGTATTTTTTTTTTTCATGTCTTCCTGGATATCTAAGGCCATTTCCCTTTTGTTATACTTTTCATAGCAAATCTGTCTACTTCTGTTAGTGCTCATTCCCCTAGAGCTGTTGCCTCTCCTGGTGCCTTCAAGGGGCTGGGCACCAGTTCCATCTTTGAAACTGCTACTTGGTCTTCAGTGCATACCTTTACTAAGCATTATAAATTGGATATGGTTTGTATGGCCTGAGCAGGTTTTGCTGAAAACCTTTTATATGGGTTTGTTGAGGAGACATCTCAGTCTTCCACATCTCATTGTGTTTCTTGAGCTTTTTTTTTTTACTTTCCCTTCTGTTTAGAATACTGCAGCAGTGATATGGAAGGACATAGTACAGTTGCTTACAGTCTTACCATAATAGTAGATGTCCTTCTCTTTACTGTTGCAGTATTCGCATCCTCCCTCTAACCCCCTCTCGTTTGTTCTGTTTTTGTTTCAGATTCCTTTCTGGCTGAGAGCCCCCCCCCCCCCCTTTCATGTTTTCCTTCTGGATGTGCATGGACCCCTTTGTCTTATGGAGACTGTTCTCCTCTGGGGCAATTCAGTTCTGGGTAGATGTTCATCGTGCATACAGCTGCAGTCATAACAGATGGGTTATCCTGCCATCAGGCGGGTCCTCGGTTGGCCGAATTCCAAAGTCTAGGTCCGGCGTCGGTTGTCGTCGCTGCTTCCCTGACGTCAGTGCGGCAGGGGTATAAAAGAGGCAGCCGACACCATTTTCTCCAGTCTTTCTTGCTGCACGGTGCCCGAAGCAGAAGCAGTTCGCAAGTGCCGGTCGGCCAGCTCCTGAGATTTATGAAAGTATTTCAGCCGAAGTCTTCTTGAAAGCGAAGTACCCCGTTGGGGAAACTTTTCTTGCCTCAGACCGATGTCAGACAAAGTTAATAATTGCATTTCATGTGGGAAGCAAATACCGCACAAGGATTTCCACTCTTTCGGTATACCTTGCTTAGGCCCAGACCACGACGTCTCGGTCTGCCGTTTTTGTGCTAGATTCAACATGCGCACTATTAAGCGTCGGGCGGAGTTCGCCCTTCACTTTTTTTGGCAAAAAATTTAATTATATTATGTCGTCGGATACTCCGACTCAAGTTTTGAGCAAAAAACGCAAAGATAAGGACCGACATACGAGGTCCACACCTCCAACTGAAACCACGCTAAGGCCGACTACTGGTTCTCCGGTACTCAGCGAGGCGCCTATGCAGCTCCTGAGTGCCTATGTCAATGCATTACCGGTGTCTTCAGTACCTGAGGTCGCAGGCTCCTCGGCCCCCATTCCTACTACAGATACCGATGCCACTCCTGGCGGGGAAACTCAGAATTTAGACGGGCCTGCCATTTCTCAAGGGGTCTTCAGGCCTTCCTCCTTCTCTATTAAAGCCTTCACTAAATCTAAAGCAGCCATGAAAACCAAAAAAACAGGTTCCACAGACCCCCTCTCAAGGCACCATGCCTAAAAAACAGATGCTTAAAATGGCTGAGGATTACTCTTATCAAGGGTTCTCAACCCCCCCCCCCCTGACAAAAGGCCCAGATTAGAGGAAGACTACCCTTCCTCAGATCAAGCTTCTATTACCTCAGAACTATATGAGGACCAGGATTATGCCTATTCTCCATTCGAAGACTCTGATGCAGAGGAGTCTATTTCCTCGGTCTCCCCCCCCTGAGGACTTCTCTTTTAGGGAAACCCTGCATACATTGAGGGAACACTTTCACTGGGAAAGGCCAAGATTACTCGGATTCCAAGAAAAGGCTCAGGGAATTTCTTCTGCTCCCCCAGCATAGGCCACTGGCTATCCCTCCTGTTTTAGATGTATTGGATGATGTGTACACAGAAGCCAGCCTTAATCCAGATTCTTTGCCTCCAGCTCCTGTTAAACCAGACAGGTATTACTGGGTTCCTGATTCTCACCAGTTCCTATATAAAAGCCATACTGCTGACCCAGAAACAATTTCACAGGGTCCCAAGGGAATTGAGGCCTCTACTGCTAAAAACCCATTACCTTCAGAGAGAGATTCCAGAGCTTTAGAAAGGTGGAGGGAAAAGGTGTACACCTCGGCCCCTTGAACCATGAGGGCATTAAACTGTCAGTTCCATATGTTAAAGTATCAACAGTTTTTGATATCTCAGCTGAAAAGCAAGATGACACAACCAGAACAACCAGATTTAAGAGTTGCAGGATTTGTTGCATGGTGCAGAGCAAGTGTGTAAACATACCTTGCAGTGTGGTTTTGATGCTTTAGAGGCCTCATGTAGAGCTGCTGTTACGGGGTCTGTTATACGTAGGCATGCTTGGCTCAAAGAGCAAACCTTACCAGATCATGTCAAAGCTAAATTATTAGATGCACCTCTTCAAAAAGATGTATTGTTTGGTGTTAAAACTGAGGAGGTGCTAAAGAAAATGGAGGAAAAAGCGAAATCAATGCAAACAGTGAAAGATTTCCTGCAGGTACAGCCTCCACGTTTCAGCAGAAACTGGCCTTCAAAAAATTGGTCCTTTCCAGCCACGGACAGACCTCAAAGAGGCAGATACAGGCGTCCAATGGGTAGAGGGCAACCTCAAGGATCTTTCAGAGCCAGACAGTGGCAAGCACCAACCCCAAGAGGTGGAGAAGATAGATCACAGTATTTTAGAAAACAAACACAATGACTTCCCCCTACACCTGCCAAGCAAAGCTTTAATGGCAGCACCTTTGGGTGGAAAACTGACATTATTCTCAAAAAAATTGGCATATTGTTACAAAAGACAAATGGATTCTGGACATTATAGACAGAGGCTACAGGTTCCACTTTCACACCCTTCCAAAAATGACAGGCATGCCAAACCTGCCACACAATCAAAGGGCAGAGGCACAAAAACAAATTTCAGCTCTCATGGACATAAAAGCAATTCAAGAGGTACCTGCAAAAGAACAAGGTCAGGGGTTTTATTCCAGACTATTCCTGGTACCAAGGAAAGACAAAGATTGGAGACCTATCTTAGACCTATCCATCCTAAACACATATCTACAGGTGCCAAAATTCAAGATGCTCACATTACAGCAGCTTCTTCCCATGCTGGGCAAGGAGTCTTGGCTGGTAACATTGGACCTCAAGGAGGCATACCTGCATGTCCCTATCAGACAAGATTGCAGAAGATACCTCAGATTTCTTGCAGGTTCAATCCATTACCAATTCTCTGCATTGCCCTTTGGCTTATCTACTGCGCCCAGAGTGTTTACGAAATGCCTGGCATCAGTAATCGCCTTCTGCAGACTACAAGGGATACAAATCTACCCATATCTGGACTGCCCGATCCAAGCGGACAGCAAGGGCATACTATTGCAACACCTGGTGTTTGTAATAAAACTGTTGAACTACCTGGGATACACAGTCAACAAAAAGAAATCAATACTAATACCCTCTCAACAAATAATTTTCCTGGGTGCCAGCTTGGATACAACCACCCAGATGGCCTTACCTCATGCCAGACAAGCAAGGGCAACTGTCTCAATACTTCAGAAAAATGGCAACTTACACCAGGCTAACTGCAAGGAAAGTCCTGCAGGCTCTGGGATTCATGGCATCTTGCATCCTACTAATCCCATGAGCAAAGCTGCATATGAGGAAACTTCAATGGTACCTAAAAAAACTTATGGTCTCAACACAGCCACAGCTTGGAAGCAGTTGTACCACTCATTCCATGCCTTCAAAAGGAATTTATGTGGTGGGCTCAAGCTTGCCAAAGAAACACATGTCTTCGTTTCTGTGTACCTCAAGCAACTCAAATCATCACAGCAGACGCCTCAGATTATGCCTGGGGAGCACACATGACAGATCAGTGCATTCAGGGAAAATGGTCCCAAAAAGAGAAGCACCTACACATCAACCAAAAGGAAATTCTAGCCGTGCAAAAGGCTATTATGACCTTCAAAGACCTACTGCATCCAGTCCAGCTATTGATAAGGACAGACAAGACCACAGTGATGTGGTACATAAACAAACAGGGGGGAACTCATTCATACCCCCTGTGCAGGCAAGCCATGACCCTATGGAACACAGCACTGGAATTGCAAATTCAACTACTGGCACAATTCCTGCCATTGAAGGAAAACACACTGGCAGACAACCTAATCAGAAATATGACAGATCCACACGAATGGAAGTTGCATCCTCAAGTTTTCACAAAGATAACTCACGCATGGGGACAGCCAGACATAGATCTCTTTGCTACCCACAGAAATTGCCAGTTGAAAAAATTTTGTTCAAGGACCTATCATCCACAGGCCTGGAAAGTGGATGCACTTTCCTTCAAGTGGGCAACATTGACCGTCTATGCCTTCCCGCCTCTTCCTCTGCTGCCCAAAGTTCTATTAAAAACCAGAGCAGAGAGGCCGAAAATGATTCTCTTTGCTCCAGACTGGCCAAGACAACACTGGTATCCGCTCCTGAAGATCCTGACACATTCCCCACCATGGACCCTGCCTCTAGTCCCTCTTCTGTTGTCCCAGCACAACTACAAAACTCTTCACAGCCATCTCAAAACCCTAAATCTAGCTGCATGGAGAATTCCTTGATTTCCCAACAGTTTCTCCTCTCCAAGGAGGTGCAGGATGTCATCTTGGAGGCCAGAAGACCTTCTACTAGAAAGGCCTACTCCGCCAAATGGAAACGATTTTGTGCCTGGAATCAAGAAAAGGGACAGAATCCTTGGGTAATAAATATACCTCAAATTTTACAGTACCTAGCTGAGATGTTAAACAATGGACTTTCCTTCTCCTCCATCAAGATCCATGCTTCAGCCATTTCTGCACAATACAACACAGATCCCCCTTTATTCTCACATCCTCTCTTAAGGCAGTTCCTCAGAGGGGCAAAGAATATAAAATCCCCAAGGAAACCACCAGTCCCTGCTTGGGACCTCAACTTCGTATTGGAAAAGCTGACCTTTCCTCCCTTCGAGCCAGCTTCTTCAACAGAGTTACAGTACTTGTCATGGAAAACGGCCTTTCTTCTGGCTATCACCTCAGCACGCAGGGTTTCGGAGCTACAGGCCCTCATGGCTGTGCAGCCATTCATCATTTTCCATCAGGACAGAGTTGCCTTAAGAACCATCCCTACCTTTATGCCAAAGGTAGTATCCAGTGTAGCTTTGAATCAGACTATTCACTTACCTACCTTTTATCCTAATCCACAAAACAAAGGAGAAAAACTACTACATTCCTTGGACATTCACAGGCAACTTCGTCACTATTTGGACAGAACAAAGCCATTCAGGAAATCTGAACAACTCTTTGTGTCCTATTCTGCAGGTGCTCAAGGAAAGGCTATTTCCAAACAGACAATTTCAAAATGGATAACTCACTGCATACGCTTTTGTTACTCATTTCATGGAAAAACTGTGCTTTCATGCATCAGATCCCACTCCACCAGAGCCACAGCTACCTCTGCAGCCTTCCTCAGGGGGGGGGGGGTCCCTACCAAGGACATTTTGGAAGCAGCCACCTGGAGTTCAGTGCACACTTTCTCCAAGCACTATCACCTCCCACTATACTCAAAATCTAGAGCGGGCTTTGCCACAGCAGTCCTGCAGGGCATCCTAGCTCCTCCTAGTTCCACTTAGTGCCTACCACCCTTACTTAGCTTTGGGATTCTATCCATCTGTTATGACTGCAGCTGTATGCACGATGAATATAGTACAGTTTTGTACCTACCATAAAGGTTGATGTTCGACTGCTCATACAGCTGCAGTCCAGGTTTCCCTCCCTCCATCCCCTCTTAGGACAGGCCTTATTTCATATAACCTTTTTGGGGTATTCTTTTATGGTGTATTTGCTTGCAACTACTGTTTTTGATTTATCAACATTGCATCTTTGCATAACATTATGTTTGCCTTCCTTCTGGGGACACCTGACATCTGGGGCAAGAAAAACTGAAGAAAATGGCATTGGCTGCCTCTTTTATACCCCTGCCGCACTGACGTCAGGGAAGAAGCGACAACAACCGACGCTGGACCTAGACTTTGGAATTCGGCCGACCGAGGACCCGCCTGACGGCAGGATAACCCATCTGTTATGACTGCAGCTGTATGAGCACTCGAACATCTACATTTATGGTAGGTACAAAACTGTACTTTGCATCCGTATATCCTTTTTATGCCCTATGTTCTATGCGAGGAGCATAGGTGTGACGTACGTCACATACAACATCGTTAGGCTTTTGTATAATGGCCTAACATCGGCCTACCCTGGGCAGGAGATCCCTTCTATGTAGAGTACTGCAGCACTGAAGAGAAGGGTGTATGCCGTTATGGTAAGATTTTACACACCTGTACTTTTTGTTTGTATTGCATTCAGCTAGGAGTCGTCTTTAGTATTGGTTCAATTCTTACGTTCTTTTAATTTTCCTTTGATTTCATATTTTTTACATAGTCTGTTGTAATCAATTTTCTAACTTTATTTCACTTGAACTGTTCAGCTTCACAGCACTCCTGAAAGAACAAAGTATTTTCTTTTTGTTGATGCTTTTGTATTTTCAGTAACTGGTTAGTTAGGTCTAGATTTTCCACGCTTTCTGGTTGTGTTTTGAATAGAAACTTGACTTTTTTTCTCTTCCTTTATGTATTGACAGTAATTTTTTCCTCTGTTTTGTCCATGCACTAAATATCTGTGTTGAACACTTTCTTAATTATTTTCTTATTTTTTAGTATAATTTTTCTTAGTCTACAGTTAGTTAAAATTAAAATGATCGTGTCTGGTTTTAGCTGCACTTCCATCTGGCTGCTCTTTTCTGTTATCGTGCAGTCTACAGTTGCACAAGTTTTGCTTTAAAATCTGACCCCCCCCCCCAATCACCCATTTCTCAACTGATGGAGTCTCCGTTCTGACCTCAGCTACTTTAGTAGACTTGTGCTTCAAAGCCCAAGCTCCTCCCCTTACCCATAATCCTCTATTCCACTATTCCACTGAATTGTCTGTGATCTTATTTGCCTCATCAGCATTTGGACGTGGTCACTGTTAGCTCAAGTAGCTCATGGGTTAGATGAGTACATTTCTACTTATCTTGGTCACCTTTTTCTTTAATTTCTCCCATTTTTTCTGTTATTTAAAAAAAATTGTACTACTGCCTTCTCTTCACTTGTCCTTGGCTTTTGTGTCCCTTTACCTTTATTGCTACCTAACTGTTGGATGCTGCTTTTAGTACCATTGTTTGCATTTCTTTCACTACTGTATACCTTTTCCGGTATTTCTATTACCATTTTTGGTATTTGCACCAGCCTTTGTAATATCTTTTACTTATTGTTCCCATGGTCAGTTGATACCATGTCGGATAAACCAACCAGGTTCAAAAGTGCCCCTTGTGCGGGCAGAAGATCCAGAACTCGGATGCTCATTCCAAGTGCGTATCCTGCCTTGTGGCAGGTCATTTATCTACTGACTGATATTTGTACTGCATTTAACCACTGGGCTCTGGTAGAGTGCAAATGCAAATTGATTATTCAAGGATTACTTCCTTCATTTTCCTCTTCATCTGGAACTACTTTCTCATCCAGGAAATCTTCGGTAGGTGAAGCTGACAGAAGTAAAGACTTGATGCATTCCTCAGATGAATCTTCAAGTTTTTTCTGCCGGTGAAAATTTTGAAAACTTTGGATCTGGCTAATACTTTGGTCCAACCCCAACAGTCAGATCCAACTGATCCATCAGATTTGACTGGGGCGAAGTCAAAGTCCCCTTAGGTGAGATCAGAGTTCTGTCCAGAGCCTGTTACTTCGAGGATTCGCTCACCATTCCTTCAAGAAACACCTTGAAGGGTACCTTGTCCGCCATGGACTTCTTCATTCCTCAGGTCATCTAGGAGCCTAAAAGATGCAGATGTGGACAGGATGATGAGAAAGTTTCTCAGACCCTGATTCAGTTGGAAGTTATTCTGGCTGTCTCTCCCATTGCATCCATGAGTTTACCTCCAGTACAGTCCCAGCCTAATGATCATACTTGATCTGTCCAGTGGTTTCTGTGCCTACGGACTCAAGACTTTTGAGCTTGTCTGTGTCTGATCTGAAGTCTTGGCCTTTGACTCGGACACCACTTCTGACCCAGACTGCTCTGACTCTTAGACCCAGAAGGATCTCTGAGCTGTAGCATATGTGCTGGATCAAGGAAGTTGGGTTGACTCAATGTTTTCAGATCATCGATGTTGGACAGCTCTGCTCCTACCTCTCCGTTGTCAGGAGCCTGAGGAGATTGGGTTCTATCCTACGCACAGGTGTTTTTGGATCCTGTTGGGCAGAGATCTGGTTCTCCAATGGCTTGTGGGTTTGAGTTAGTACAGATAGTTTTCCACTTCTGTGGACAAGACATCCTTGGCCACCTCTAATCTAGCCCTGTCACCTGTCTACTGTGGATACTGGGTCTTTTCATCCAATCAAGCCCGGAAGCAGTCCTCATTCAGGACTCTGGCAATTCAGAGTCCTCTCTGGAATCTCCCACTGGAGGGTCCTTTTGGGACCATACATGTAAAAGGAGGCAGTTAGACTCCCCTCAAGAGTCTTTAACCGAATAGATCCACATTGTTCAGTCCTTAGATTAAAGAGATTCATTGTAGGAATGAGCAGAATAGGAAGACCTTGTCTGAAATGGAAATTTTGGTTTTACCTTTCAAAGGACTTTCTCCTGGAACCAGAGAGTAGGCAGAAAGATGCAAGAGGCTTCCCTGGACTCAAGCAGAGCTCCTCTGCTGGACTCTAATATGAAATGTCACCCCGTGGCAGAGATGGCCTGCAACACCAGGGCTTCAGAAGGTGGTTGTTCTGAGAAACTCTTTCAGTTCCCCTGAAGGGTTGCTGAACTGCTGTACTCTGGAGGTAGTGGGTGGTGCTTCTCTACACCCAGTAACCTGGACAGCCATTTCCAAAGATACTTGCATATGGAGAATAATATCCAGAAGTTATTGGATACCATTTTTCCTTCTACTTCTCCAGCAGAACAGAAGATTTCCAACATTCACCCTGTCAGAAGAAAGCAGCAGCAGTAGGAACAGAAAAGTTGCTGAAAACGTCATTCATATTGTCCTCCCAGACCAACAAGGATCCGGAACGAGATTCTTTTTAGTGATAAAGACGTCAGGGAACCCACGACCAGTTCTGGATCTCTGCAGTCTGAACTGGTTTTGTAAAACACTCAAGTTTCAGATGGTCATGGTACCTTCCATTCTGCCACTGTTGAATTACAATTGTGTGCATTGAATAGATCTTCAGGATGCGTTCCATCATGTCAAAATACACAAGGAACCAGTCACCATCAGTTCAGTGCCCTGCCCTTTCATCTCGCCACAGCGCCCAGGGTATCCACCAAGTGGGATGGCAGTGATTGGAGCTCACTTGAGACTGCGCAGATTCTGGGTGTTTCTTTACCTAGACAAGTGGCTCATTTCTGCTTCCACCAAGCCTCTACTGATTCAGGCCAGGGATCACTTGCTCCGTCTGTATCTTCAACTAGGCAGCGCAGTAAATTATGGCAAGTCTCCGCTCTCCCAACTCGAGGCCTGGGATTCATTGGTGCTTGTCTGGGTACAGCAACACAGATTGTTTAACCTTGTCTATGGTAAACTTGCAATCTATGGAACCAAGCTTTACATATCCTTTCTTCCTTTGCCTTCAGCCAGGCTGGTGTCTACAACTCCTCAAATCAATGGTTGCTTCAGTAGGTTTGGTACCTTTAGCAGCAAGGTTTTGCACGAGGGTACTACAGTGGACCTTTGCAGTACAGTGGTCAATAGGATGCCACCCTCTGCACCTATTCAAATTACAAATGTTTGCAAACATTACATAGCCTGTTGGAGTCATGCAGAAGTTGTTTCTCTAGGCTGCTCTTTTATTCTGCCTACACCCAAAGGCCACCGTGACAATGGAAGCCTCCCAGCTGGAGTGGTGGGGGGTGCATTCCTTGGAAAGGACAGTCCAAAGCACGTGGTCTTGATTTAGAGGTTAAACTTCCCATCGGTATCCTAAAAATGAATAGTCTTATTGGCATTGCAGGCATTTCAAGATTTTTCTCCCTCTAGGAATGGTTGCTGTTCAGAAGGACAACATGTCAGTTATCTGATATCTCAACAAAGGGGGGAACTCTTATCCCTTATATTGAGAGGCAGCAAGTGTGGGGCAGGAAGTGTTTTCTTCTGACTGCTTTCTATTGGCAATACATATTCTGGGGAAGTCCAGTGTGCTAGCAAACAGACTGAGCAGATCATTTTACTTCCTCACAAATGGTTTCTCAACTAGTTAGGGGCTCAAATAATTTGCTAGCACGGCTAACTGCTGTGACCTCTTCACTTCTCCATTACTTCCCCAAGTGCGGCAGGTTCTTTCACCTGATCCTTCCAGAGGGATGGTTACTGAGCTTCTTGTTTCACTGTTAGTCATCACATTTGGGTTATCTGCCTGCAGATAGCCCTCAGCCGGCCTGAATACCAGAGTCTTCGGATTTCTGCATTGAATGCTGTCGCTTCTTCCATGACGTCAGGTTGTCAGGGGTATAAAACATGCAGCCGACGCCATTACATCAGTCTTTCTTGCGAACTGCTTCTGCTTCGACACGGCAAGTGCCGGTCGGCTGACTCCTGAAATTTTCGTTTGAAAGTTTCAGACCTGAATTCTTCAAAAACGATAAGTACCCCGTTGGGGATCCTTTTTTCTTGCTCTAACTGATGTCAGAAAAAATTAACAATTGTCTTGCCTGTGAAAAACAAATACCTCATAGAGATTTTCATTCTTACTGCGTCACCTGTTTAGGTCCAGACCACGACGTCCCTCAGTGTCGGTTTTGTGCCTTGTTCAACGCCCGAACTATACGTCATTGGGCTATTTTTGTAGCTAAATACTTTCGTTCTCTATCTCCATACTCCAAAATGGCTTAGTTAAGCCATCCGACTACCGATCTTCTGAAAAAACGTAAGTATAAAGACAGACTGCATAGGTCCAAAACTGCTGATGACTCTTCCGTTAAGCTAGTCGCCAGTCCAACGGCACTCAGTGAAGCACTTTCGCAGCCCCTGATGCCCGCTACTACAGATTTGCAGGCCTCTACTGAGACCCATTCGGAGTCCAGTATGCCCGTGAGATGCTTCTTCGACTATGGAACCTGCGGATGTCTCGACCTTGGATGGGTCCAGAGCCGCTGTGCAGGCACCGGCTTCTGAGGGTGTATTCAGGCCTGCAGACTTTCATATTAAACAGATGCCATTGTTTTCAGCTAGAAGTACCGATTTCCTCAGGCTTAAATCTCGCACTACGCCTAGAAAACCGACAGCCAAACCACTGACTCAGGCCTATTTGCCTCAAAAGCAAATGCTTAGAATGGCTGAAGACCTTATTACCTTAATTAGGGGAAGCCAGCCTTCCCCCTCTGAGACCTAGAACCGATTTTTCTTTGATTCTTCTGATCAGGAATCTGATATCTCTGCTCATTCTGATTACCAGGATTTGCCCTTATCTACTTATGAGGATTCTGATGCAGAGGATTCCATTCCTTCTGCTTCCCCTCCAGAAGATTTTTTTTTTTTTTTTTGGTGAAACCTTGCATACCCTTAGGGAGCAATTCCACTGGGAAAGCCAGGACTATTCTGAGTCCAAAAAGAGACTTGGGGAATTCTTACTCCTGCCTCAACACAGGCCGCTAGCTATACCTCCTGTTCTGGCTATTGTAGATGATTTCTTGGAATCTAGCCTTACCCCAGACACTTTACCTCCAGCTCCCAGAAAACCTGACTCATAAGTTCCTCTTCAAGAGTCCTACTGCGGATCCAGAGACCATTTCCCAAGGACCAAAAAGCATTAAGGCTACTACTGCCAAAAATCCTACCCCTTCTGATAGAGATTCTAGAGCCTTAGACAGATGGGGTAAGAAGGTATATGCTTCTGCTACTTTGGCCATTAGGGCTTTAAATTGTCAGTTTCATATGTTAAAGTATCAGCAGCATATTATGGAACTACTTAAACAGAAAATGATGTTGATTCCTGACTGTGCTGAACACAGACTGCTCAACTACTTACTCCCTTAGGGGGAAAGCTTGCCATGCATGCAAAAAACCGGGAACGCATTACCCAGGACAAATGGGTTTTGAACATAGTTTCCCCGAGGATACAGATTCCACTTCCACACGCTACCAACCCCAAATGGTTGGCCAGACCTCCCCCCCCAAATCAATGAGTGGAGGGCCCAACAGCAGGTTCTCTCTCTTCTCAGTATCAGGGCTGATGTCCTTCATGGATGCATCTGCAGTCATAACAAATGGGTTGTCCTGTCGTCAGGCAGCCCTTCGGTCGGCCGGATTCCAAAGTCTGGGTCCGCCGCTGATGTCGCACTTCACCCGACGTCATCTCTGCTGGTCTTCGGGTATAAAGGCATCAGCCGACGCCATTTTCCCCAGTCTTTCTTGCCGCTGGCCGAAGCAGAAGCTGTTCGCAAGTGCCGGTCGGTCAGATCCAGAGATTACTACTACCGACTACTACTTCAAGACTTCTAAAAGCTAAGTACCCGTTGGGGACTCTTTCTTGCCTCAGCCAATGTCAGAAAAAGTCAATAACTGTTTAACTTGTGGGAAACAAATACCTCATAAAGATTTCCACTCTTACTGTCTGCCTTGCTTAGGCCCAGACCACGACGTAGCAGCCTGTTCGCCTGTGCTTCTTCAACCGACGAACGCTTAGGCGCCGGTCGGAGTTTGCTGAACAGTTTTTCGGCTCAGATTTTGCGACATTATGCCGCCGGATCCTCCGACTACCCAAATTGTTAAAAACGCAAAGAAAAAGACCGGCACTCGCGGTCCGTGGTTTCGCCGAAACCACGGTTAAGCAAGTCAGAGTGTCTCTTTCGCCGAAACCGAAAACCGGTCAATCTTCAGCCCAATCCATGACTACTACTGAGGCTCCTGCTACCTTAGTTGAATCGGCCTCAGAAATTTTGCCTACAACTGTGGTTCCTAGTGATTTATCAGACACCATCCCTTTGGATGTCTCTACCCCAGCACGTGGTGCTGCTAGGCCTCCTGCAGCCATGTCTATTAAGCCCTTTGCCAGGGCTAAAGCAGCCAAATCTGCTAAATCAGTGCCTGTTAAGCCCCCTTCACACAGGCCCACTTCAAGTTCACAAATGCTTACTCTGGCAGAAGATTTAATATCCTTAATTAGGGGATCCCAATCTCACCCAGACAGGGCCTCTCAGCCCCCAGAAGAGACCTAGAGCAGAGCCCCCGAGCCAGTGTCCTCTGATGATTCTGCGGATGACTCAGACATTACAGACCAGCCAGAGGCTCCTTTTTCTACTTATGAAGATTCCGATGCTGAAGAATCCATTCCAGCTGCCTCTCCACCAGAGGAATTTTCCTTTGGGGAAACCTTACATGCCATGAGAGAACAATTCCAATGGCAGGGACAAGATTTCTCAGATTCAAGAAAAAGGCTTAGGACTTTTCTGCACTTACCACAACATAGGCCCTTAGCTATACCTCCTGTACTGCCTGTTGTGGATGATGCATTTAATGATGTTTGCACTGCTCCTGATTCTTTACCTCCAGCCCCTGCCAAACCAGATAGATTTTACAGGGTGCCAGACACTCATCACCACCTATACAAGGCCCCACTTGCAGATCCCGAAACTATATCCCAGGGGCCTAAGGCAGTAGCCTCGACCACAGCAAAACCCTATTCCTTCTGAAAGGGAATCCAGGTCCTTAGAGATGGGGAAAAAGTTTACACCTCTGCTACTCTCTCAGCTAGAGCTTTAAACTGTCAGTTTCATATGATCCAATACCAAGAGTTTATGCTTGATCAGTTAACTAAAAAACTGTCCTCTGATGACTCCTTAGATAAGAAATATGTATTAGAAATGGTGAATAACATCCAACAGGTTAGTAACCATTCCTTAAAATGTGGCTATGATGCACTGGAGGCTTCATTTAGATCAGCCATGACTGGCACAGTGATAAGAAGGCATGCATGGTTGAAAGAACAGGTCTTACCGGATCATGTTAAAGCAAAGCTGTTAGATGCTCCTATGGATAAGGCCAGTCTATTTGGTACACCTGCCCAGCAAGTAATGAAGTAAATGGAAGAAAAGGCAAAATCTGTACAAACAGTTAAAGATTTCTTACAGGTTCAGCCCCCAAGGTTTAGCAGGAACTGGCCTGCCAAAAATTGGTCCTTTCCAGACTCCACAAAATCCCAAAGGGGCAGGAATAGACGCCCTAGAGGCAGAAATCAATCCAGAGGAGGTGCCTACAGAGGACGACAGTGGCAAGGCAATAACCGAGGCACAGACACAACCACTGCCACTGCAACAGGACAATCACAGTGACTTGGCTCTGACACCGCCTACCAGGGAGCAAATAGCAGCACCTTTAGGCGGAAAGTTAGCCTTATTTTCAAAAATTGGCACTATATTACAAAAGACAAGTGGATTTTGCAAACCATAGACCAAGGCTACGGTTCCACTTCCACACCTTACCAGTAAAAGAGGAATGCCAAACCTACCTCCAAATCAAAAATAGAAGCTCTACAGCAGATAGCTTAAATTAACAAAGATGAGAGCTGTGGAAAGAGTACCAATAACAGAACAGGGCAAAGGATTCTACTCCAGACTCTTCCTAGTACCAAGAAAAGAGAAAAGTTGGAGACCTATTCTCGACCTGTCCGTCTTAAACACATACATCATTGTCCCAAAATTCAAAATGCTGACCCTACAGCAACTTCTTCCCATGCTGGGCAAGTAGGGTTGGCTGGAAACTCTAGATCTCAAGGAGGCATACCTGCACGTCCCCATTCGACCAAATTGCAGAAGATACCTCAGATTTCTTGCAGGATCAGAGCTTTATCAATTCTCAGCATTGCCCTTTGGCTTATCTACTGCGCCCAGAGTATTCACAAAATGCCTGGCATCAGTAATCGCTCACTGCAGACTACAGGGAATCCAAATTTATCCATACCTGGACGACTGCCTGTTACAAGCGGACAACAAAAGCAAGCTGACCACAGATTTACAAAGGGTCATATACTTGCTACAAGCCCTGGGATACACAGTCAATTTACAAAAGTCAAGGCTGATACCATCCCAAACAAGAACATTCTTGGGCGGAATTGGACACAGTAAAACAGATGGCATTCCTAACTGCAGAAAAACAAAAAGATCTTCCTCTTTACTTCTTGGCATTAACAAAGCAGAACAAACTAACAGCAAGAAAAGTTCTGCAGGCCTTGGGCTTCATGGCATCATGCATAATCTTGGTCCCACATGCCAGACTGCATATGAGAAAGCTACAGTGGTACCTAAAGAATTTATGGTCTCAGCACAGGCACAGCTTAGAAACAGAAATCCCACTAATCCCATGCCTAAAACAGGAGTTCCTATGGTGGGCTCAAGCATGCCAGTCAAACCCAGGCTTACCCTTCCACAATTTTCGAGCAAGCCAAACCATCACAACGGACGCCTCAGACCTAGGATGGGGGGCGCACATGCTGGACAATTGCATACAAGGATTGTGGACTCAAGACCAGCTGCACCTGCACATAAACCAAAAGAAATGCTGGCAGTAAAACTGGCAATCCAAAAATTCAGACCATTCCTCAAAGAAGGCCATTTGATAAGGACAGACAACACCACAGTCATGTGGTACATCAACAAACAGGGAGGCACTCATTCATACCCCTATGCAGAATGACTTTGGACCTTTGGAATCTGGCTCTCAGCTACAACATCCAGTTACAGGCAATATTTGTGCCGGGAAAAGAGAACACCCTAGCAGACATGTTAAGCAGAACCACCTCGGATGCTCACGAATGGATGCTACACCCGGACATCTTCAAGGCCATCACAAAGAAATGGGGAATGCCACAAATAGATCTATTCGCATCCCCACTCAATCACCAGCTCAAAAATTCTGCACAAGGACATTCCACCCACTTGCATGGAAGGTGGACTCTCTATCCTTCAGCTGGAAAGGCCTGACAGCATATGCATTTCCACCTCTTCCCTTGATGCACAAGGTACTACTGAAAATCAAAGAGGAACGTCCAAGGATAATCCTGATAGCTCCGAATTGGCCAAGACAACACTGGTACCCATTGCTGAGGAGCATGTCTCGGGAGAATGTGGTCAATACCCTGATGCCTTTGATGTTAACTCAGAACAACTACAACATCATGCATCCAAACCTAAAAACTTGCAACTGACTGCCTGGAACATCACATAGCAGCAACTAACCCAGACCTTTCCCAAAGGGTTAAAGACATTATCCTTGAAGCCCGCAGACCTTCAACAAGAAGGAACTATGCAGGAAAATGGAAAAGGTTTGTCATTTGGAGTACTGAAAGAGGAAAAGATGTGTCGAATATAGATATTGCTAACATTCTGGAGTACTTGGCAGAGCTTCTACATACAGGCCTGTCCTATTCCTCCATCAAGATACATGCATCAGCTATTTCAGCAGAATACAGCTTCGATCCACCTGTCTTTTCACATCCACTACTCAGGCAGTTCCTCAGAGGGATCAAGAATGTAAAACCTCCTAGGAAACCACCATTACCAGCATGGGACTTGAACTTTGTGCTAGAAAAGTTGACACTCCTCCGTTTGAACCAGCAGCAACAGCAGATCTGCAACACCTGTCATGGAAAACTGCTTTCCTGCTGGCAATTACCTCAGCAAGGAGGGTTTCGAACTACAGGCCTTAATGGCAGTGCAACCCTTCCTAATCTTCCATCAAGATAGGGTGTCCATGAGAACTAATCCTACATTTATGCCTAAGGTGGTATCCAGAGTGTCTTTAAACCAGGCAATCCACCTACCTACCTTCTTTCCCAATCCACAGAACAGGGCGGAAAGACTGCTGCATACCTTGGATGTACATAGGCAGTTACGCTACTACCTGGACAGAACCAAAAGTAACAGAAAAACTGACCAGCTTTTAGTAGCCTATGCAACAGGAAGGGAAGGAAAAGCAATTTCCAAACAGACAGTCTCCAAATGGATAGGAAATTGCATAAGATTCTGTTACTCCTACCATGGAAAACCAATTCCACAGAACATAAGACCTCATTCTACAAGGGCTACAGCCACTACCACAGCTTTCTTACGAGGAGTGGCAACCAAGGACATTATTGAGGGCTACTTGGACCTCCGTGCATACATTTGCCAAGCATTATAATTTACCTCTATACTCTAGATCCCGAGCAGGGTTTGCCACTGCTGTACTGCAAGGATCCTAACTACACCATAATTTTTCTTCCTCCACCCCTAGTTTGGCTATGGTATTCTACCCATTTGTTATGACTGCAGATGCATCCATGAAGGACATAGTACAGTTTTGTACCTACCATAAATGTAGATGTCCGAACTGGATAGCATCTGCAGTCAGGATTACCCACCCTCCTTCCCCTCTGTGGTACTCCTAGGGTATTTACCCTCCTAATAGCTAGCTGGGGGGAGTCTCTTATGGTGTATTTGTTTGTATATATGTACATACATGCTTATTTTTTGTGTTTGCCTTCTACCTTTTTGGAAACATTGGCATCTATCCAAAATTTAACCTTCCAAGAGGGCAACTGGCATCTGGGGCAAGAAACACTGAGGAAAATGGCGTCGGCTGATGCCTTTATACCCGAAGACCAGCAGAGATGACGTTGGGTGAAGTGCGACATCAGCCGAAGCCGGACCCAGGCTTTGGAATCCGGCCGACCGAAGGGCTGCCTGACGACAGGACAACCCATTTGTTATGGCTGCAGATGCTATCCAGTTCGGACATCTACATTTATGGTAGGTACTGTACTTTCAGCCTGCCCCAGCAGAACTAAGGGGACAAGATTTTTATTCAAGACTCTCTTTCTGGTACCCAGAAAAGAAAACTCCTGGCATCCTATCCTGGACCTCTCTATTCTCAACTCCTTTCTGGTGGTTCCAAAATTCAAAATGCTAACTCAACAGCTTCTTCCTATGCTAGCCAAGGTTGCCTGGCTGGCAACCCTAGACTTAAAGGAAGCTTACCTGCACATCCCAATAAGAGAATCCTGCAGACAATACCTACCTTTCAGGGCAGGCTCCATGCACTTTCAGTTCTCTGCACTTCCCTTTGGCTTATCTACTGCACCCAGGGTGTTAAGTGTCTATCTCCAGCCATTGTATTTTGCAGGCAGAGAAATATTCATATTTACCCATACGTGGATGATTGTCTGATTCAGGCAGAAAGCCAGGAATTGCTATTACAACACCTGGCATTTGTAAACAAACTTCTAACCTCACTGGGGTACACTATCAACAAAAATAAGTCTCACCTAGTACCCTGCCAACAGATTGTATTCTTAGGAGCAAGCTTGAACACAACTTCCCAGATAGCATTCCTCACTCCTGAGAAACAAGTTTATTTGACAACCTACTTCAAACTATTGGCCGCAAAAACCCAGCTTTCTGCAAGGAAAATACTGCAAGCTCTGGGGTTCATGGCCTCTTGCATTCTGCTAATCCGATAAGCAAGACTGCATATGAGGAAACTCCAATGGTGTCTAAAAAGTCTATGGTGGCAACATTCTCAGGACTTGGAAACAATGATTCCTATCATTCCTTGTCTAAGGACAAGAGTTCCTTTGGTGGGCAGAGACCTGCTACCACAACAAGGGACTCCCTTTCACTTTACCCCAGCTGCCCAAACCCTAACAGAGGCATCAGACTATGCATGGGGGTCTCACATGGCAGGGCAGTGCATTCAGGGCAAATGGACCCGAGACAGATGCACCTGCATATCAATCAAAAAGAAATGTTAGCTGTACAGAATGCTCTGACAGCCTTCAAAGACCTTATTCTTCCAGGGCAGCTACTGGTAAAGACAGACAACACCACCGTTATGTGATACATAAACAAGCAACGGGGGGGGGGGGGCCCACTCGTACCTTCTCTGCAGACTAGCTATGGTAAACTGAATTCACTGGCAGACGACTTAAGCAGAAATCTCAGGGACCCACACGAATGGAAACTACAACTCGAAATATTCAACCTCTTGCGGAACAAATGGGGGATTCCAGAGGTAGACCTGTTTGCCTCCCCTCAGAACTACCAGTTGAACAAATTCTGCACCAGAACTCCCCACATTCAAGCTTGGAAAGTGGATGGCCCTGTCCTTTACCTGGGAAGGCCTCTCTGTTTATGCCTTTCCCCCTCTGCCTCTCCTCTTGAAGGTTCTACTAAAGATCAAACAGGACAAGCCAAGGACAATACTGATTGCACCAGACTGACCACCCCAGCACTGGGTACCCCCTCTTGTGCAGTCTAACCCTGCTCCAACCATAGCACTAGCCTCAGACTCCTTTCCTGCTGTCCCAGCAGGTGGGTCAGATTCTGCATCCTCAGCTTCAAACCCTGAACCTTGCAGCCTGGCTAATCCAATTAGCTCACCTCTAGCATCCCTCAGTAAACAGGTGTTGGATGGCATTCTGGAGGCAAGGAGGCCTAGTACCAGAAAATCCTATGCTGAAAAGTGGAAAAGATACTGCTCCTGGAGTCAGGCTCAGGGGATGGGCACAATGGTGCCCAGCTTGCCTCATATTCTAGAATACTTAACAGAAATGCTCCACAATGGCCTATCCTTCTTGTCAGTTAAGATTCATGGCTCTGCCATTTCAGCACATTATAGTACTGAGCTGCCCCTGTTCTCTCACCCCTTGCTAAAACAATTCCTTAGAGGGGCCAAACATGTAAGACCCCCCCCCCCCCCCCCGGAGAGCTCCCACTGCAACAGCAGAGTTGAAAGTCCTTTCTTGGAAAACAGCCTTACTTCTAGTCATCACTTCAGGAAGAAGAGTGTCTGAATTACAGGCCTTCATGGCAGTGGAATGCTTCATTGTCTTCTATGCGGACAGGGTTTCTCTCAGGACTAATCCTTTATGCTTTAGGTGGTGTCTAGTGTGGCCCTAAACCAGTCCATTCATTTGCCTACTTTTTTCCCTAATCCACAAAACAGAGGGGAACGGATACTGCATTCTCTGGACGTGCCCAGACAACTTAGCCTTAGTCCTGTCCAAGTAGAATCTATCAGAAAATCTGACCAGCTGCTAGTTGCCTTTGCTGCAGGGGTAAGAGGGGAAGGCCATTTTAAAGCAAACCATTTCTAAATGGATAGTCCATTGCATTAATTTCTACTACAAGCACCATGGAAAACCTACCCCACAAGGGATAAGGTCACATTCCACCATGGCTACATCTACCTTTACGGCATTTCTCAGAGGGGCGCAGCATCAACAGCACACCGTTCAAGGTACGTGGTGACAGTTATAGGCCAGTCAACATATTAGCATTGTGGAGATGAGGGCAATACTCCTCATTTTGCAGGCCTTTTCTTCAGGTGTATTTGCCATCCACACTGACAATGTGGAAGTGTGAGTCCGCGGTGGTGCAGCGGTAGTGTTATTGCCTCACAGCAAGAGGTTCTCCCGTTCGATTCTCAGCTAGTGTGTGGAGAGTGCCTTCTGTGTGGAGTCTGCATGTCCTCCCCGCGGGTCGAGTGGTGTTTCGAAAGACATGCGTGAATGGGCGTGCCTTCATTGAAGGTTGGGCGTCGAGCTGGCAACTCGCACCTTGAAAATCTACTGCCAGTGATTAGCGGACCAGAGTTCCGCTGTGGTGACCCCTAACCGGGAAAAGCCGAAGGACAACAACTGACAATGTGGAAGTCATATGGTATTTAAACAAAAAGGAAGAGCTTGATGTTCTTCATGTTTCACTGTTGCAGTCATTACATTTGGGTAATCTGCTGGCAGGTTGCCCTCAGTCGGCCTGAATTCCAAAGTTTTGGGTCCTGCGTCGGTTGCTGTCTTCTCTTCCATGATGTCAGGTCATCAGGGGTATAAAACATGCAGCCGATGCCATAGTTTTTCTTGCCGCGCGGTGCCCGAAGCAGAAGCATTTCGCAAGTTCCAGTCGGCTGACTACTGAAATATTCGAGTTTGAGTTTCAGAACCAAAGTCTTCACTAAAGCCAAGTACCGCATTGGGGAAACTTTATCTTGTTTCAGAAAAAGTTAATAATTGTATTACTTGTGGGAAGCAAATACCTCATAAGGATTTCCATTTATACTGTATTACTTGCCTAGGCCCTGATCACAATGTGCCTGGCTGTCGGTTTTGTGCTAGATTTAACCAACACACTATTAAGCGTCGGTATATTTTTGCATCAAAGTATTTTGGAAACAGATTTAACTACCCAGAAATGTCATCTGATTGCAATCAGACTACGGGAGTACATAAAAAACACAAAGAAAAGGACAGAGAAAGGCAGTCAAGATCCAAAACGGACGACAAAGCTTCTAAGTGAGGCGCTTTTGCAGCCCCCTGATACCCGCTACCTTCGAGTTGCAGGCCTCTATCGACACCCATGTGGAGTCCGGCATGCAGCAAGATACTCGAGGTATTGGACCGATGGATGCATCTCCCTCGGATGGGTCCGGAGCCGCTGAGCAGGCACCGGCTTCTGAGGGTGTGTTCAGACCTCAACATTAGTATATCAAACCGATGACAGCTGCAAAACCAAAGACAAAAGCAACTTCTAAAACTAAAAAAATGATGCATGAGCCATGTGCACAGGCCTCTATGCCTAAAAAACAGAAGATCTGATCAAAATGGCTGAAGACCTTATTACCTTGATCAGGGGTACCCATCCCCCTCCTGATAAGAGGCCTAGGCAAGACACTGATTATGAATCTTCAGATCAGGTTTCTATTTCTTCTGGTTCCTCTTCTGATCAGGAATGATCTATACCTCCCTATGAGGATTCTGATGCTGAGGAGTCTATTCCATCTGCATCTCTTCCTGAGGATTATTCATTTGGAGAAACCTTGCATACTTTGAGGGAGCATTTTCACTTGGAGAGTCAAGACTTCTCAGAATCAAAAAAGAGGCTCAGGGATTTCCTTTTCCCTCAGCTCAGGCCTTTAGCCATTCCCCCTGTTTTAGACATTGTGGATGATGTGTTTTCGGAGTCAAGCTTGATCCCTGACTCCTTACATCCCGCTCTCAGTAAGCCTGACCGATATTACAGGGTCCCTGACTCACATAAATTTTTATTTAGAAACCCTGCTGCTGATCCTGAAACTATCTCACAGGATCCAATGGGAGTTAAGGCCTCAACAGCAAAAAATCCTACCACCTCTGACAGAGATTCAAGGGCACTGGACAGATGGGAAAAAAAGGTTTATACATCTGCAACCTTGGCAATCGGGGACTTAAACTGTCAATTTCATATGCTTAAGTACCAACAGCATGTAATGGGATTGCTGAAACAGAAAATGATGATTTCAGAATGTGCAAAAAAAGAATTGCAGGAATTATTGTATGCAGCTGAACAAGTTGGAAAGCATACTTTGCAATGTGGTTTTGATTCCTTAGAGGCCTCCTGCAGGGCCGCAGTTACTGGATCTGTGATTAGGAGGCATGCCTGGTTAAAGGAACAAACTTTACCTGATCATGTTAAAGCTAAATTGCTAGATGTACCTTTACAGCATGATTCTCTGTTTGGTATTAAGGCAAAAGAGGTTTTAAAGAAAATGGAAGACAAAGCCATGTCTATGCAAACTGTTAGTCTTCTTACAAGTGCAGCCACCAAGATTCAGTAGACACTAGCCTACAAAAAATTGGTCCTTTCCTGTGTCAGAGCTCAAAGGGGCAAATCCAGACACCCTAAGGGTTCCAGATACCAGGCGCAAGATACATACAGGTCAAAGCAATGGGGCGCTTCCATTTCCAAATCTGGAGGAGATAAAGCGCAAACCTACAGAAAGCAATCACAATGACTTCCCTCTGCCTACACTAAGCACTTATCTTTTGGCAGCACCCATAGGGGGAAAATTAGCACTTTGTGCTCAAAATTGGCAGTTAATAACCCAGGACAGGTGGGTACTAAACATCGTATCACAGGGATACAGATTCTATTTCCACACACTGCCAGTGGCAAATGGTTGGCCAGATCTGCCAAAAAATCAATGGGCAGAGGCACAAGCAGGTTACGTCCCTCATGGATATGGGGGCCATTCACACAGTACCAGAACAGGAAAAAGGACAAGGTTTTTACTTGACTGTTCTTGGTACCCAGAAAGGACAAGGCCTGGCGGCCAATACTGGATTTATCGATTTTGAGCACATACCTGGACATTCCAAAATTCAAAATGCTGACTTTGCAGCAGCTTCTGCCCATGCTGGGCAAGAATGCTTGGCTGGTGAATTTAGACTTGAGGCATACGCGCATGTCCCAATAAGACAATCGTGCAGAAGATATCTCAGATTCAAGGCTGGCTTAATGCATTACCAATTCTCTGCACTGCCCTTTGGCTTATCTACTGTGCCCAGGGTCTTTACAAAGTGCTTGGCACCAGTAATTGCATTTTGCAGACAAAGAAGTATACAAATATATCCTTGGACGACTGTCTCATTCAAGCAGAGACAAGGACACTCAAGGCTTGTAACATGCCTAGGGTACACAATAAACGAAAATAAATCACAACTGGTACCCTCTCAAAAGATAACATTCCTGGGTGCAAGCTTGAATACAACTGCCCAGATGGCTTGCCTCACGCCAGACAAGCAAAGGCAATGGACTACTTACTTCAAACTGATGGCAACAAAAACCCAGTCTTCTGCAAGACATATTTTGCAGGCTCTGGGCTTCATGGCATCCTGCATCCTACTGATTCCATATGCAAGACTGCATATGAGGAAACTTCAATGGTACCTAAAAAGTTTATGGAGTCAACATTCACACAGTCTGGAAATGATTCCTCTCATTCCCTACCTGCAACAGGAGTTTCTATGGTGGGCAAAGGCATGTCTCCAAAACATGGGACGGCCATTCACGCTACCCCCTGCCAGCCAAACCATAACAGACGCATCAGATTATGCCTTGGGGGCCCACATGGCAGGAAGATGCATTCAGGGCATATGGTCACCAAAACAAATGCATCTGCACATCAACCAGAAAGAGATGCTAGCTATTCAAAATGCCGTAACAGCCTTCAAGGACTTGCTTCATCCAGGACAACTACTGATAAAGACGGACAACACCACAGTCATGTGGTATATAAACAAGCAAGGGGGCACACACTCGTACCCCCTCTGCAGATTAGCCATGGCACTGTGGAACACAGCTTTGACCTACCAAATACATCTTCAAGCTCTTTTCCTGCCAGGAAAACAAAACACTCTGGCGGACGATTTAAGCAGAAACCTTATGGATCCTCACGAGTGGAAACTAAATCCACAAGTCTTCAGCATGATAACAGAGAAATGGGGGAGCCCAGACATAGTTTTGAGGAGAGGCAAATAGATCTATCAGTTGAAAAGATTCTGCACAAGGACTTATCACAGACAAGAATGGAAAGTGGGCGCCCTATCCTTCAGTTGGAAAAACCTGTCTGTTTATGCCTTTCCTCTTCTGCCTCTTCTCCCCAAGGTCCTCCTAAAAGTCCGTCAAGAGAAACCAAAAATGATACTAGTTGCCCCGGACTGGCCCTGCCAATACTGGTACCCAATCCTAAGGAACTTGTCTCAATACCCAGCTTGGACGTTGCCTCAAAGACCACAACTACCATCCCAGCAAAACAATTGGAATCCTGCACAATCAACTACAGACTCTGAACCTGGCAGCATGGCTGATCATGTAGTCATACAAACAACACCTCTCAGTAAAGCTGTGATGGATGTCATTTTGGAAGCCAGAAGGCCTTGTACTAGAAAATCTTATGCTGACAAATGGAAGAGATTCTGTGCTTGGAATTGAGCACAAGGAACTGATACAGCAGAACCAAATATTCCTCCAATATTGCAATACTTAACTGAGATGCTTGATAATTAAAATCCATGCCTCTGCCATTTTGGCTTATTAAAATACAGAGCCACCAATCTTTTCCCATCCTTTACTAAAGTAGTATCTTAGAGGAGCCAAAAATTTAAGGCGGCCTAGAAGATCACCATTGCCTGCATGGGACCTCAATTATGTGTTGGAAAAGTTCACCCTGCCTCCATTTGAACCAGCTGCTACCACCGATATAAAGTTCTTATCTTGGAAAACAGCTCTGCTGCTAGCAATTACTTCAGCAAGAAGAGTTTCAGAGCTACAGGCCCACATGGCTATAGAGCCATGTTAAGTTGTCTATCTCGCCTTCATTCTTGCTGGATGGGTTCGGAGCCGACCTCGGCTCCGACTCGGCCACTCTAAAAGCTCGAGAGTTGGTTCCACCGGCTCGAGGCTCCCCTTATATCCCACAATGCTAGGCGAGAGTTACCTCAGATCTCGTTTGCCGCTACAGCTTCGAGGTTGGTTGCTTCTACCGGTTCCTGGTGAGTGTTAGCTTTTTATACTAAAAAGTTATTCTTTTTTCCCCTTTTAACCTTAATTCTTCACAAATTAGTGTAGGATATAGTTTTTTATCCCCGACCCTATTTTTCCCGTTTTCTCTTTAAAAGAACCTGGTTCTTCCTTGGCCTTTGGCCTTCCCTTCCTTAGGGTGTGTTTGTGTAGTTTCTTTAACTTTTTTGTGCTTAATTTCTAGTATTTTTACTAAAATTGTTAGTATTAATAATTTTTCTGACAGGGTATAACTGTGTGTTTGGTGTGTGTTAGTGTACACCTGTCAGTTAGGATAATGTCAAAGGAAGCAAGGTCTCTGGATTCAAGAAGTGTGATGCGTGCTGTCAGAAAATGTCTCTGACAGACGCTCACACTTCTTGTGTCTACTGTCTGGGGCCTTTGCACCTGCAGGACTCCTGTGCTGTGTGCCATGGCTTCAGCCCCAGGGTCCTGCAGGAGAGAAAGAACAAGTTAATTTTGAGAGGCTTGTTAAAACCAGAGGATTCCCTGTCAGTTTCAACAGGAAGCCCTCTAAGGCATCGAGGTCTTCGGCCCGGCTTCTGAGCCGAGACCTCAGGTTGTTCAACCTTTGCCTTTATCGGCTCGGCTGGAGCCGATAAGACTCAGTCCACAGTTTCTGTGGCTTCCTCCGGCCGGAGCCGAGGTTATCGAGTACCTGTGTCGGCTCCGACAAGATCTTCAGAGCCGACAACCAGAAAGAGGTCTAGGTCACCTTCTCTTGGCTCCGTTCATTGGCTCCAGGATCTCCCTGCTGTCTGAACGGGCCAAAGGTCTCATTCCTCTAGGTCTTCGAGGCTTTCCGATCATGACCTTCAGAGGGTGGTGAGTCGACTACTTAAGTCCGAGGCACTTGCCCAGATGCTTCAGAGCCCGACTCATCAGTCGGTGCCTGCCCGTCCATCAACTCTTTCCTCCTTCGACTCTTTTGAGTTCGAGCCGGGTCGTCGGAACCGAGACTGTGGTCACTTTGGAGCCGAGACAATTGTCTTGCCCGTCGTCGGCTCCGTTTTCTTCCGTGGAGGAATCTCGGCGCCGGACTTCCCGTCGGCTCGAGGGGTGAGTGGCATCGGACCCTTGTCCGACCCCTCCTCTCGGTGCTTGCGCTAGTGAGTTCGGCTCCGACATCGGCCTCGGAGCCATCACTGTCGGTGCCGAGGGGTCTTAGCTCCTCGGAGCGGGACCTCTGGCTCTGCCTGACAGGGGGCTTTGAGGTCATGCGGAGTGTGTTAGAGCCTGGCTCTACTCCACAGTCGGCTCCGTCAGCCCTCCCTCTATGCTGCCTCAGGGTAAGTCGACTCACTCCCTCATCCCGGACCGCAGAGAGCCAGCTCCTCAGGAGCCCCTTTGGGATTTCATCCTCTTCGAGGCCTCTCCTGATTTGGCAGAAGAGCCCCTCGGAAGAGGAAGTGCAAGAGGAAGCACATTGACTCACCTGAGTCTATCACGTCGGACACAGATCTGGATGATTCTGAGGGTTCCCCGTTCCCCTTCTGAAGATGTCTCATTTGCAGACATTCTGGAGATCCTTAAACAGAGGGGAAATTGGCCAGCCCTCAACCCTTCAGAGGACGAATCTGTGTATCTTGTGGCGTTTGGCTCTCGTCCTTCCACCTCCTGGGTGTCCCCTTGACCCCCTCATGCAGGTGGTTGCTAAAAAGGCATGGACGGCTCCTGATTCAGTGGACCCCACTCCCAGGAGACCCTCCAAATTCATCACAGCTCCATCAGACAAGCAATTTTTATCAAAAGGAGTTTCTGTGGATGCTATGGTGGTAGCTGCCGCCACAAAGAAGGAACTGGCTGATCCTTCAGTGCCTGTCCATCCACCTAACAAGGAATCTAGGTCCATGGATAGGTGCGGAAGCGGATGTTCTCCTCAGCGACTTTTACCATGCGTTCGCTGAATTACCTGTGCCATTTCACTCGTCTTCAAAGGGACTTGGTCAAGGAAGCGAGTGAGATGTTGAAGGACCCTACAGCTGCGGGGTTCCAAGAAAATGAACACGCAGCTGGCTATCCTTAATTCCATTTCCAACTCCTCCATGCGCCTCTTATGCGGCCGATGGAGCGAGCAGAACCCGCAGGAACAGGGTAGCCTTACGTAGGCACGCCTGGATGCGGCTATGCAACTTTGCGGAACCTTTCAAGACGTCTTTCACGAACTCCCCTTTTGATGGATCATCTCTTTTTGGTCCTCAAGTGAAAGAAACCCTGACTAGGTGCGAGACTGATGGCAAGACCCTTTCTGCCGTCGGAGTCCGTTTTTCGACTCCTCCTAAGCCTTACCCCAAAGGCCAGAAGGGTGGAAAGATGTGGTTCCTACTCTGACAAGTCAGAGTCGTTTTCCTACCAGAGGCAGAGGTGGGAATAACAATGGTAGACGTCGCCCTAGGGGCAGGGGGGGTCCGCAGAACCAGGGCAATCGGGAAGCCTTTCCTGACAAGCCCTTTCAGCATCCCTGAGGTGTTGCCCGACTGCCCATCTTCGGAGGCAGTCGGGGGAAGATTGTCACTGTACCCAGAAGCCTGGCTATCCTTGACACAAGACAAATGGGTACAGTCCATCATTCCGAAGGTTATTCCATCCCTTTTCTTCGTTTTCCAAATCAGTCAAAAAAATCCCTTCCAGATGTTCCACCCGCTCAAAGGGATATAGCAGCTTTGGAAATTTCAAAACTGCTTGCAAAAGAGCTATTCAGCCAGTGCCAGCAGACCAACAAGGATCCGGAATCTACTCAAGGTTCTTTTTAGTTCCAAAGAAAACAGGGGACTGGAGACCAATTTTGGATCTCAGTATCTTGAACAGATCGGTCAAGAAAACAAGATTTCGGATGGTCACGCTGCAATCCATTCTTCCCCTATTGGGAAAAGGAAACTGGATGTGCTCTGTAGACCTTCAGGACGTACTATCACATAAAAATGAACAGACGCTCCAGAAGATTCCTCCGCTTCAGGCTGGGAACCAGTCATTTTCAATTCAGGGCCCTGCCCGTTGGTCTCACCACTGCCCCCCGGGTGTTTACCAAATGCATGACAGTGGTAGCTTCTCACCTGAGACGACAAGGATTCCAGGTGTTTCCATATTTGGACGACTGGCTCCTCACAGCTCCCACCAAGCATCTCCTTCTGATGGCCAGAGATTACACTTTTCGCGTCTGTCAAAACTGGGTATCTCAATAAATTGCGAAAAGTCTGTTTTGTCGCCTTGTCGTACTATTACCTACATAGGCGCAAATTTAGATACTGTAAACATGTCTGCAACTCTGACGAACCAAAGGATATCAGACATTCAAAAATTGGTGTCACTTCTTAACAACAACAGAGCCAAAGCCAGGTTAGTTCTAAAGGTGTTGGGAATCATGGCAGCGGCCATACCTCTCCTCCCATTGGCCAGATACCACATGCGGATCCTTCAGTGGATGCTCTTTTCTCAATGGTCATACCAGGAACTTCCAATGTCTCACACCATTATGATCACGCAAGCGTGCAAAAAGCATCTTATGTGGTGGATGTCTTCCCCCCAGCTCTTGTTGGGGAGACCGTTTGTTCCACCTCCTCCGGTTGCTACTCTGACAACGGATGCCTCCCTGATCGGGTGGGGGGGGCATTATCAGGGCAGGACAGTCCAGGGCACATGGCAACCAAACGAATGCCACTTGCACATAAATGTTCTGGAGATGAGAGCAGTGCTTTTAGCGTTGCAAGCCCTTCAAGACTCTCTTCCCTTGGGAACGATTGCAATCCAGACAGACAATATGTCTGTAGTGTGGTACATCAACAAACAAGGCGGAACCAAATCATACCCCCTGTGTCGAGAAGCACTCAGACTGTGGCAATGGGCGATTTCTTCTCAGCGTTTTCTGATAGCAACGCACATCCCTGGGAAGTCCAATCACATTGCGGACAAGTTGAGCAGAGCTATTCTCATGCCTCACGAGTGGTCTCTGAAAGACTCTGTAGTGAGAGAGATATTTCTCAAGTGGGGTCAGCCTTGCTGCGATCTTTTTGCTACTCCCCAAAACAGCAAGTGCAGAGAATACTTCACTCTATTCCCTTTACCAGGCCAACCCAGCAGGCGCTAGTCCAAGTTTGGCCCGGGACTTCTGTATGCATTTCCTCCTTTCCCACTGATCTCTCAAGTAATACAGAAAGCTATCGCTCAGAAGGCCTCATTGATCCTCATTGCTCCTTACTGGCCTCGACAAGTGTGGTTCCCCTTTCTACATCGATTTCTTTTGAGCGACCGTGGAATCTGGACCTAGTTCCAGATCTTTTGATCCATCAGTCGGGTCAGTTTCATCGCTCCCTCCCCTCTCTGAACCTCACTGCTTGGTTCCTCCACTTCCAACCGTAGCCAGGCTTCCTCAATTATCTCACTCTGTTAGAGATATTTTGATAGCTTCCCATAAATCTTCCACTCGAAAGATTTATTTGAGTAAGTGGAAACGCTTCTCATATTGGGCACAAGGAAAGGACATAGATCCTTTCACGCATCCATCCAACTAGTCCTTGATTTTCTTGCTGAACTCTTCCATGCAGGTTCATCTCCATCTACTCTTAAGGTTCAATTGGCAGCTATTTCTAATTTCCATGTGGGTATTTCTGGATCTGCCCTAATGTCCCACAAACTCTGCAAAGCCTTTTTGAAAGGAGTTTTTCTTCTCAGACCTCCTGTAAGAAATCCTCCTTCTCCTTGGGACCTAAATTTAGTTCTTGCTTCTTTGATTCTTTCCCCTTTCGAACCTGCAGCTTCATGTTCCTTAAAGTTATTATCATGGAAAACTCTCTTTCTGGTGGCTATTACATCAGCTAGAAGAATTTCAGAACTTCAAGCACTCAGTTGTCGTTCTCCTTACCTTGTGTTCCATAAGGACAGAGTTTCCTTCGAACTAACCCGTCCTTTTTGCCTAAGGTGGTTTCAACATCAAATCTAAACCAATGCATTGACCTCCCTGTCTTTTTCCTGGAGTATTCAAATAGGTCTGAACAAAAATTACACTACCTGGATGTTCATCGTCAATTAAGGTACTACTTGGACAGGACGAAACTATTCAGAAAATGTGATCAGCTGTTTGTCTCCTATGCGGAAAGCAGAAAGGGACTTCCAGTTTCAAAGGTATCTTTATCCAGATGGCTAACATCTCTGATTACCCTTGTTTATGAGATTAGACACCAAAACTGCCTAATAAACCTAAAGCCCATTCCACCAGAGCTTTGGCTACTTCTCTAGCCTTCCAAGACAGACTGCCTATTGACACCATTTGTGCAGCGGCTACTTGGGCTACTCCTCACACTTTTATTTCCCATTATAAGTTGGATTTAGCTTCTAGGCATAGAGCTAATTTTGGTTCCACTGTTCTCAGGAGTCTGTTCCGTTAGGCCACCGGGACAAGGTGCTAGGGACGTCCCATCCAGCAAGAATGAAGGCGAGATAGACAACAACATATAGAAGTTATGTTCTTACCATAACGTTCCATGTTAGTTGTCTTCTTCTCGCTTCTTCTTGCCCCACCCTCCTTCCCCTGGCCTGGACAGACCTAGAGGAGTTGTGATCGTGACCTCTCTTTCTACCACCTCTTTCTTAGTCATATGCTATTATGCATATTTTCTTGTTTCAGGATATAGGTCACCCCTTTTCTTCCTGCTGTTAGAGGTGGATTCTGTTTCACAGTTATACTGTTTTTGATATAAGCTGGGTTAGCTTACAAACGAGATCTGAGGTAACTCTCGCCTAGCATTGTGGGATATAGGGAGCCTCGAGCGGTGGAACCAACTCTCGAGCTTTTAGAGTGGCGGTGGGCAGGTCGGCTCCGAACCCATCCAGCAAGAAGAAGGCGAGAAGAAGACAACTAACATGGAACGTTATGGTAAGAACATAACTTCTATTTTTATCATATTCTACCCAGACAAGGGTGTCTGAGGACAAATCCTACTTTTATGCCTAAGGTGGTTTCCAGTGTGGCTCTGAACCAAACAATTCATCTGACAACCTTTTATCCAAATCCGCAGAGCAAGGTGGAGAGAATTCTGCATTCCTTGGACGTACACAGACAAATAAGATTCTACTTAAGCAAGACCAAAGCTGTAAGAAAAACTGAGCAATTACTAGTGACATATTCTGCAGGATCAGAGGGCAAGGCTATTTCAAAGCAGACAATTTCAAAGTGGATAAGCCACTGCATCCGTTTCTGCTACTTACAACATGGTAAACCTGTGCCCAGGGGCATTGGGTCTCATTCCACCAGGGCTGCAGCTACTTCAGCAGCCTTTCTGAGGGGATATCAACCAAAGACATTCTAGAGGCTGCTACTTGGAGTTCTGTTTACACCTTTACAAAGCATAATCATTTGCCTCTCTACTCTAAATCCAGAGCAGGCTTTGCCACTGCAGTTCTGCAGGGCCTTATAGCCACTCCTAATGCTGTTTAGCTCCAGCCCCCCAACCATAGCTTTGGGATTCTACCCAAATGTAATGACTGCAACAGTGAAACACAAAGAACATAGTACAGTTGTGTACACTTACCATAAATGTAAATGTTCGAGTGTATTCACTGTTGCAGTCCAGGTTGCCCTCTCGCCATCCCCCTGTCAATCTGGAGTTTATCTTTCCTTCTCCATCTTCTACAACCTATGTGGTGTATTTGCTTGTAGATGAAGGTAAAGTTTATATTGATGTGTGTGTGTGTGTGTGTGTGTGTGTGTGTGTGTGTGTGTGTGTGTGTGTGTGTAAAGTTTATATTGATGTGTGTGTGTGTGTGTGTGTGTGTGTGTAATTTTTTTGCTTCCTTTTTTGGGGGCACCTGACATCGGGGGCAAGAAAAACTAAAGAAAATGGCATCTGCTGCATGTTTTATACCCCTGATGACCTGACGTCATGGATGAGGAGACCAGCAACTGATGCAGGACCCAAGACTTTGTTATTCAGGCCGACTGAGGGCAACCTGCCAGCAGATTACCCAAATGTAATGACTGCAACAGTGAATACACTCTAACATCTACATTTATGGTAAGTGTACACAACTGTACTTTCTTATTCCCCAAGTTAGTAGTAGTATGGCTATGGGAATGGACCATGTCAACAAACATTGCCAGTCGTATTGCTGGGGAGGTTAGTCTCTGTTAATTGATGCCACACGAGTGGCCGTCTTGTACAATAGCACAAACATCCATTGCAGGAAGGAAGCCATGCTATGACCTGTTTGCATTCCTGGCCATCGCTAAACACCAACTATGGTACCATTAGCCCCTCTCTGGAAGGAATATCCCTGGGGAAACTCTTGTCTAGAAATGGCACCAGAACTCATTTTCTGTATATACCAATATTTAAGAATGCTACACAGCTGTTGCAGCTTCATTGTTGTAGCCCATTTTGATCTCATCTTCTGTAAAAACCTCTGCCCATACTGGAGCAGAGGTCCTCCTGTGGATTCGGTTATTGTTGGGCAGCCCCAAAGAAAGACCCTTTGAAGGAGACCGCCATAGTCCACCCCCACCCCTGCCGACGATAGACTGCTGTGGAAAGTGTATATGCTTAATGTTTTTCTGTGCAAGCATTAAATTGCCTCATATCACCAGATTTCAGAGGAATGTAAATAATCTGTTAAAATTCCTGACCACAGACATCAGAGACAAGGAAGTCCATGGAGTCTCATCTGGATTATGAATATCACCATGAGGATGCTTGCTAACACAGTAGATGGGGGTATCCAGAGCAGCAGGCATCATCATTTCTGTAAGTCGTCACACACTTGGATCCGGCTGTGTGATTTTTATTTTCAGGCAACTTGAAGTCATCCTTTTTCACTGCTTCTTTTGATGGGTCTTACCTATTTGACTCAAAGGTTCCGAGATGGAGGCAGTTCATAACCCTTTTGACTTGGCTGTCAAGCAAACCTTCATACTCGTCCATGTGAAGTTGTTCAATCTCGCCATTTGTTCTTTACACGTGGGTTTGGAGCCGATCCATCGGCTCTGAGTCGGCCGCTTTCCAAGCTCAAGATCTTTGAGTTAGCTCAAGGCACGGCCCCTATCCCATGATGCTCTCCTACCAACCCCAGATCTAGTTTGCCACTGCAACGGATTGCAATATCTTCAGAGGAAGCTCGGGTCAGTAACCTTCTTTACTATATTTAAAGAATTTAAAATTTCTTATTGGACTATAATTAGTTAGTGGAATGAGTGAGATTTCACATATTTCTTTTATTTGTTGTTTTAGTGAGTGGATTCAAAGTTACTTTTTGTCTTCTAATTCGGAGCGGTTTCTCCTAGGCCATTAGCCTTTCTTGAGTCCCTTTTTCTTGACATGGCTCTGTCAGATTTAATTCCCTAACCCCTTAGAATTAGTGTATTTGAACTTTTTGTGTAACATTCTTCGTATAGTCATTACAGTTCAGTCATTACAGTTCAGGGATCTAAACTTTCTAGGAGTCCATGGCTTCAATTTTTTGATTTTTATCAGGGATCTGATGTTTGTTGTAATTGTTATAATGTCGGAGAAACAGAAATCTGGTTTTAAAAGATGTGACTGTGGACAAAAGATGTCCATCACAGATAATCATGTTTCTTGTGTGTACTGCGTGAGTCCAGTACATTTACAAGAAGATTGCTCTATCTGCCATTCCTTCAGTGGCAGGGTTTTATTAGAGAGGCGAAGGAAATTGGTCTATAGAGGGCTGTTGAAGCCAAATTTCCAAGAAGCTTTAGACCAGACTGACCAGACCTCCCAAGTCCTCGATGGGGTCGAAGTCTTCTAAGGTGTCATCGGAGCACAAGTCTTCTGTTCCGTGCACCTCTGGGAAGACTCCGTCGCCGGCTCCACAGCCTTCGGAGCCGTGCACCGAGATCTTACCTCAGAGCCAAGTCATTGTGTTGGAGCTGGTGTCAGAGATTAAGTCCCCGATCCTTAAGTCGGTGGCTTCTTCGTTTCCTTCGACCCGTTCTTCCAGTACCCTTTCCGACATCGATGTTGACCATATTGGTACAGAGACTTTTGGTGAACCCGGACCTGGCCAAATTGCTTTTAGCTTCAACCCAGTTGGCTTTGAAGCTTACGACACCCCCTACTACAATTTCTGCTCCTCCTCCGAGGCCAGTTGAGCCTTCAGAGCCGGAAAGAGCGGATCCGATAATGTTCCAGTGCCCTCTGCTCCGTCGACCTTGACTTCTTCGGTTCTGATTGAAGAGTCTCTGAGCCAACACACTCTCGCTGGTTCCGGGGGAGAGAGTCGAACTGACGCTTCGGTTCCGACTCTCGCTCTCGGGGCTTTGGTGCAGAGGAGTTTGGTTCCGTCCTCTGGTACGGAGCCTGTGATCTTGGCCCCTGGGAGGTTGCAGTCTTCTTCGGAACCGGCGGACTCCTAGGGTCGGGAAACCAGTGCCTTCGATGCCATGAGGAGGGTCATGTCTGCTAAGACCCTTACCTCTTTGAATCTTTCCTCTTCCTCCCCTAAAGGGCCGCGTTCTGTCCCTACACCACAGGTTCCCACCAGGTGTCGAGACCCAGAGCCTCAGGTAACACCATTGGGTGACCCCTGCTTGACTGAGACTTCACCAGACGCCCCCACTGATGAAGTCCCCAGAAAGACTGTGCAAGAGGAGGCATTTAGATTCCCCTTAGGAATCCTTAACATCAGACACAGACTTAGAAGAATCAGAAGGGTCCCCACAGTCCTCCTCTGAGGATGTCTCATTTGCAGACATATATTAAGGCAGAGGGGTGACTTGGCAGTCCCTTACCCCTACTGAGGATGAGTCGCTGCTCCTGAAGGCCTTTGGGTCTCAACCTTCCACCTCCTGGGTTACTCCACCCTTTGACGAATTAATTGGCTTGGTCGCTCGAAGGGCGTGGGAGTCTCCTGATTCCATGGAAGCAGTCCTTCAGAGGCCCAACAAATTTATCACCTCCCCTCAAGACAGGTCTTTTCTTACGAAGGGAGTCCTCGATGCCATGGGTGGTGGCGGTGGCCACCAAGAAAGAGATGTCAGAAACTTCTGTTCATCCTCCTAATAAGGACTCTAGGACTATGAACAGATACGGGAAACGCATCTTTAGTTCTGCGACATTTGCAATGAGATCGGTCAGTTATTTGACCCACTTTACTCGTCTTCAACGAGATTTCCTCAAAGAGCTTGGAGATGCTCTACAGGGCAAAACAGATTATGCTGTTTCAGACAAAGTAACGGCACAGCTTAACACCCTTAATTCTATTTTGAACTCGTCCATGCGGCTTATTTCTTATGCAGCCGATGGATCGAGCTGGGCAGCAGGTTCAGCGATAGCTCTGCGGAGACGATCCTGGATGCGCTTATGCTCCTTTGCGGAAGCCTTCAAGTCTTCCTTTGTGAATACCCCATTTGATGGCTCTTCCTTGTTTGGGCCCAAAGTCAAGGAGACACTCACTAGATGTGAGCAGGAAGGAAAGACTGCCGTAGGAGTCCGTTTTTCCACCCCCACTAGACCATACCCCAAAGGGCAAAAGGGTGGCAAAATGTGGTTCCGAAAGTCCCAAGGAGCTTTCAGAACACAAGTAGTGAATTCCCCTCCAGGGGCAGACGAGGGGGTGGTATGGTAGATGCCGCCCAGGTGGCAGAGGGGGTCCACAGAACCAGGGTGACAGGGAGCAGTTCCTTGGCAAGCCCTATCAGCACTCCTGAGAGGAGGCCCGACCGTCCTGCTGTGGAGGCAGTCGGAGGTCGCTTAGCTTTATACCCAGACATTTTGCTAGGAATTACATCAGATTCTTGGGTAAAAAGCATAATTACCAGAGGTTACATCATTCCCTTTTCAGAATCCCCTTCCATTCGTACAAGAATCCCAGACTTTCCACCCAGTCTGCGGAATCTAGCAACCATAGAAATTCAAAGGCTGCTAGAAAGAGTCATCCAGCCAGTCCTGGCGGACCAGATAGGATCTGGAACGTACTCCAGGTTCTTTTTAGTTCCAAAGAAAACAGGGGACTGGAGGCCCATTTTAGACCTCAGCAAACTAAATACCTTTGTCAAAAAGGAAAAGTTCCGGATGGTCACGCTTCAGTCGATACTTCCGTTTCTCGAAACGGGCGATTGGATGTGCTCTATAGCTCTCAAGGATGCGTACTACCACATCAAAATGGCCAGGCCATCCAGAGATCACTTGCGTTTCTGGCTGGGGGCCAGTCACTACCAATTTCGAGCTCTGCCCTTTGGTCTCACCACAGCCCCCCGAGTGTTCACCAATGTATGGCAGTGGTCACGGCTCACCCGAGATGTTTAGGATTCTGGGTGTTTCCATATCTCTATGACTGGCTCCTCACCGCCACCACCAGGCATCAACTAATTTGCACCAGAGATTACACTATCAACCTGTGTTGCAGGTTGGGCATAACCTTAAATTTTGAAGAATCTGCTTTATTGCCGTCGCAGCATATTTCCTTTATAGGAGCAGATCTAGACACCACCACCTCCCAAGTCAGATTGCCTCTAGAAAGAGTAATATCTTTGAAGTCAAGTGTCCCAGTTGTTAATGGAAAGGAGAGTTCCGGCATTCCAGGTCCTGAAACTGCTAGGCACCATGGCAGCTACACTTATAGCGGTTCCTCTGTGACGAATGCACATGAGGATACTCCAATGGCTACTATTCACACAGTGGTCTTATCAACAGCTTCCAATGTCGCACAAGATTATTCTGACAAATGCTTGCAGAAAGGACTTTCTTTGGTGGTTGAACAGTCACTACTCTAGGTCGCCCATTTTTACTTCCCCCTCCCACAACCACAGTGACCACGGATGCTTCCCTGAGAGGGTGGGGGGGCTGTTTCAGGGAAGAACTGTCCAAGGTACTTGGTCAGACATGGAATCTCATTTGCACATCAATGTCTTAGAGTTGAGAGCGGTGTTTCTAGCGTTGCAAAACTTTCACAACTCTCTACCTCGAGAGACGATTGCAATACAGGCAGACAGCATGTCGGTAGTCTGGTACATCAACAAGCAAGGGGGAACCAAGTCTTACCCCTTATGCCAAGAGGCCCTGAGACGTTGGCAGTGGGCTGTATCCACTGGGCGCTTTCTGAAAGCAGCGCACATACCTGGGTCATCCATCGTGATAGCGGACAAACTGAGCAGATACATTCTGTTGCCCCACGAATGGTCCCTCAAAGGAGTGGCTGAAAGGATATTCCACAGATGGGGGCCAGCCTTGCTGCGACCTTTTTGCATCCCTGCTGAATGCAAAATGCAGAAGTTACTTCGCCATGTACCCCCCACGGGGGGACAGCCCAAGGGACTCACTTGTACATGATTGGCCCTCAGGTCTCCTATATGCCTTCCCTCCAATTCCTCTGATTCCCAGATTCTTACAGAAAGCCAAAAGCCTGGGAAGGACCGTTATTCTAATAGCCCCATTTTGGCCTCTGCAGATATGGTTCTCCTTCCTACAGCAATACCAAGTGGAAGAACCTTGGGTTCTGGACCCAGTGCCAGACCTTCTGACTCATTCCTTGGGAGTTCTTCACCCCTCTCTTGTCTCCCTGAAACTGACAGCTTGGCTGCTCCACTTCCCAACCTAGCCAGGTCACATGATTGGTCTCCAGTGGTTCAACATATTTTAGTTTCCTCTCACAAAGTCTCCACCAGCAAACTTTATAATAGCAAATGGAGGCGATTTGCTCATTGGGCTTCTCAGCATGATATTGATCCCTATGTTGCCCCTATTCATAGTATTATGGAATTCTTGACTTCGCTCTTTCACGATGGTGCTGCAGCTTCTACGATGAGGGTTAAATTTAGCTGCCATATCTAACTTTCATGTGGGATGCAGTGGCTCAAACATTGTCACACAGATTATGTAAAGCCTTTTTGAAAGGGGCTCATCATCTTAGATCACCTATCAGATATCCTGTTACTCCCTGGAATCTGAATTTGGTGCTATTTCAACTCATTCTTCCACCTTTTGAGCCTGCATCATCTTGTCCTTGGTTTCTTTCTTGGAAGACAATTTTCCTAGTGGCTGTTCCTTCAGCTCGTAGAGTTTCTGAACTGCTTGCACTTTCTATCAGGCCCCCATATCTAGTCTTTCACCCCAACAGAGTGTCTTTAAGAATGAATCCTACCTTTCTTCTTAAGGTCTGCTCCGAGGCAAATCTGAACCAGTCTGTTGACCTTCCTACTTTTTTCAGACATCATGCTAGTAGAATGGAGTATGTGTTACATAAGCTTGATGTTCACAGACACAGAGGTTTTACTTAGAACAAAAGAATTTAGGAAATCTGATCAACTATCCATCTCCTATGCAGACAATAAGAAAGGTTTGTCGGTATCCAAAGTTACATTGTCCAAATGGATTGCTGACTGTATAAAACTTGCATATTCTTCCGCTAATTAACCTTTAGAACGTGAGGTGAAAGCTCATTCTACCAGGGCTGTTTCTACATCTTTAGCCCACGCAGCCTGTCTACCTTTGGACACCATTTGTGCAGCTGCTACCTGGTCCAAACCTCATACGTTTATCACTCATTACAAAGTGGACAGGGCTTCCTTTGGTTCCACCATTCTCAGGAATATACTCCTGTGAGTTGCCCAGGATTAGGTTGCTTGGGACGCTACCCACGTGTAAAGAACAAATGGCGAGATTGAACAACTTCACATAAAGAAGTTATGTTCTTACCATAATGTACCATGCGAGTTCATCTCGCCTTTGTTCTTACACTCCCTCCCACCTTCCCAGACCAGGTTATGGAAGAACAGGTATGACTGGTGGTCTGGTTGGTCTTGCTCATGTCCTTCTTTCCAGCCAGATTATTGTTTAGCTATTGTAAATAGTTATGTACTTTGCACATTGTTTATAATTGGTTGCTTAGTGTGTTTTTTATTGCTGGTTTAGCAAACTAGATCTGGGGTTGGTAGGAGAGCATCATGGGATAGGGACTGTGCCTCGAGCTAACTCAAAGATCTTGAGCTTGGAAAGCGGCCGACTCGGAGCTGATGGATCGGCTCCGAACCCATGTGTAAGAACAAAGGCGAGATGAACAACTCACATGGAACGTTATGGTAAGAACATAACTTCTTTTTAAAAAGCATGGTTACTCTACTTCCAGTAAATGCCTAGGAATGTTCCTTAATCTTCCTGTGGCCCTCCAGATCCTCACTACTAGCTAGAAACCAAAATCAGCACAACATGTATGAGCAACTGTATACCCCTTACCCATTAAGGCTACTTCTAGAGGTTTTAGATTCCACGTCATTTCCTGTGCCACTTACTGTAGATAACTTGTTGCAAACCTTTGACACAGGTCAGAGTTCACCTTGCTGCAGTTTGTAACTTTTTATCAAGGGTATAATACCTCTGCTTCTTTAAAGGCTGGCAAAGCCTTTCGCGGCTTTCTCAGAGGTGCATTTCAGATCAGGCCACCACTCGGACCCTTTTCCTCCATGAGATTTGCACTTCATGCTGAAAAAGTTAAATTTTTCCTCTTTTAAAGTAGATTTGATTTACTTGCCCTGGTAGACACACTAGCCAGTACACCTGCCATAAGAGTTTGAGTTGTGGTCCTTATTTGTAAAACAACCTTGTCTTGTTTTTTCACGTGCCATTTTGAGAAAACCCTGCCTTCATTTTTAAGGTAATGCCAGAAACAAACAGGCCAATAATTTGACGGTATGTTTCCAATCACTGTTACCAACAGAGGCTGTAATTCACTGTATGGATGTGCATAGGAACCTTGTTTTCTGTTTATGGATGTGCATAGGAACCTTGTTTTCTGTTTGGAGAAACCCAAGTCTGTAAGTAAGGATTCTCAAGTTTTCTGCCCTCCCAAAAATTTGAGCTGCAAAATGTCAAAGGTCAGTTTGATGCATTCCTTTCAGATTACATCAGTTGCCGCTATGAAAGATGTAACAACATTGTTTACTTCACATTCATTCAGCAGGCTGCCTTTGTCTGTTTTCGGAAGTGCATCCTTGGATGGTGTGCGCATTTGCAGCATGGTCTTGTATCAATACATGTTCGTGTTTCACTGTTGCAGTCATTACTCTTGGGTTATCCTGCTGGCAGGCTACCCTCAGTAGGCCAGAATTCCAAAGTCCTGGGTCCGGCGTTGGTTGCTGTCGCCTCTTCCCTGACGTCAGTGCACCAGGGGTATAAAAGATGCCGCCAACACCATTTTCTTAGTCTTTCTTGCCGCGCGGTGCCTGAAGCAAAAGCAGTTCGCAAGTGCCGGTTGGCCGACTCCTGAGATTTTCAAGTCCGAATTTCAGAACCAAAGTCTTCATTAAAGCTAAGTACCCCGTTGGGGAAACTTTTTTTCTTGCTCCAGACCGATGTCAGAAAAAGTTAACAATTGTATTTCTTGTGGGAGGCAAATACCTCATAAGGATTTTCACTCTTACTGTATTCCTTGCCTAGGCCCTGATCACAACGTTGCTAGCTGTCGGTTTTGTGCTAGATTTAACCAACGCACTATCAAGCGTCTGTTCGATTTTGCATTTCATTACTTTGGGCGAAGATTTAATTATATAATGCCGTCGGACCAGCCGACAACCGGAGTTTACAAAAAAACACAAGGACAAGAAAAAGGATAGGCATCCGAGGTCCAAAACCGATGAAGCCTCTGCTAGGCCAGTCGCCGGTTCTCAGTGATGCGCATTCGCAGCCCCTGGCGCCCGCTACCTCAGAGCCACAGGCCGCTTCCGACTCCCACGTGGAGCCGACTGGGCCTCTGGAAGCTCGGGGTATTGGACACTCGGAAATCATTCCCTCAGATGGGTCCGAAGCCGCTGAGCAGGCATCGGCTTCTGAGGGTGTCTTCAGACCTACACAACTGTATAGTAAGCCATCTTCAGCTTCAAAGACTAAAGCAGCTCTAAAGACAAAGAAGCAAGTACAGCATTCTCCTTCTTAGACTTCCATGCCTAAAAAACAGATGCTCAAAATGGCCGAAGACCTAATTAGTTTGATCAGGGGCTCCCATCCCCCTCCTGATAAGATGCCTAGGCAAGAGAGAGTATGATTCTTCTGATCAGGTTTCTATTTCCTCTGATTCCTCTTCTGAACAGGATTACTCCATGCTTCCCGATGAGGATTCTGATGCTGAAGAATCCATTCCTTCAGCCTCTCCTCCTGAGGATTATTCTTTTGGTGAAACCCTGCATACCATGAGGGAGCATTTACACTGGGAGAGCCAAGATTATTCAGAATCTAAGAAAAGGCTCAGAGACTTTCTGCTACTTCCTCAGCACAGACCCCTTGTTATTCCACCTGTCCTGGATATTGTAGATGATGTATTTTCAGAGTCCGGCCTGTCCCCTGACTCTTTACCCCCTGCACCTGATAAGCCAGACAGGTACAACAGGGTCCCGGATTCTCATATTTTCCTGTATTAAAACCATGCTGCTGACCCAGAAACTATATCTTGGGGTCCCAAAGGGGTTAAAGCTTCCACTGCAAAAAACCCTGTCCCCTCTGATAGCTAGGGCTCTAGACAGATGGGGGGAAAAAGTCTACACTTCTGCTACCCTGGCTGTAAGGGCTTTAAATTGTCAGTTTTATATGCTTAAATACCAGCAATATTTAATGTCACTGCTTAAACAAATTGACAAATACTGAAGGTTCAGAGAACAAGGAATTGCAGGATTTATTGCATACAGCTGAACAAGTGGGAAAGCATACTTTGCAATGTGGTTATGATTCACTGGAGGCTTCTTGCAGGGCCACTGTTACAGGTTCTGTTATTAGAAGGCATGCTAGGAACAGAATCTGCCCGATCGTGTTAAAGCAAAATTATTAGATGCACCATTACAGCATGATACTTTGTTTGGTACTAAAGCAGAAGAGGTGTTGAAAAAAATGGAGGATAAAGCAAAATCCATGCAGACAGTCAAGGATTTCTTACAGGTGCAGCCACCCAGGTTTAGCAGGAACTGGCCCCCTAAAAATTGGTCCTTTCCATAGGTTCATAGGTTTATACTAGGCTATCTGCCCTAAGGCATTTATAAGCTTAGCCCAAAGTTTTGTGGCTTACGCCACCCCTTATGTTAAAAAATACTGTGCCCATTAGTTTGTTGTGCCTCTGTCCAGCAGTGACACAGAGATGATTCCCGGGGTAAACCTACGATCTCCCATCCACCGGTCAAGATTTCTCTTGAACAGAGCCAGTGAGGTGCTCTGCCTCACATGGACCGGGATTTTATTCCACAGCATAGGGAGTCTCTGGTTGACAAATCTATCCCTCCAGCATGTCCTATTTATATCCGTGCTAAGGTTTAAGTCGCTTGCTCTAGTGGATCAGGTAGATTTGGATTTTTTGAGGTGGAGCATGTCAGTTAATTCCGGGTTGGACATGGCCTTGTATGTCAGGCACAGGTCACCTCTGAGCAGGCGGTATGCGACTGAATAGAGTCAGTCCAGTGTCAGACAGACCACAAAGAGGCAGATAAGACATCCCAGAGGCAGATCTCCGCCCCAAGGCTCATACAGGCCTAAACAATGGGGTGCTCCTACCTCCAAAAGCGGAGAAGACAAATCACAACCTTTCAGGAAGCAGTCCCAGTGACTTTCCTCTACCAGATCCAATCACTTTACTTTTGGCAGCCCCCTTGGGGGGAAACTAGCACTTTTTTCATCAAATTGGCAAATGGTTACCAAAGACAAATGGGTCCTGAACATAGTGTCCCAAGGCTACGGGTTCCATTTTCACACCCTACCAAGGTCAAAAGGTATGCCAGACCTGCCACACAGTCAATGGGCAGAGGCACAAAAACAAATTACAGTCCTCATGGACATGAGGGCCATTCAACAAGTACCACAACAAGAGCAGGGGCAAGTATTTTACTCCAGACTTTTTCTAGTACCCAGAAAGGACAAAACCTGGAGACCAGTACTGGACCTATCAATTTTAAATACATTTCTGGAAGTTCCAAATTTCAAGATGTTGACTCTACAGCAACTACTGCCCATGCTGGGCAAGAAGGCTTGGCTCGTAACTTTGGACCTAAAAGTGGCATACCTGCATGTCCCAATCAGACAATCTTGCAGAAGATACCCCAGATTCATAGCTGGCTCAATGCATTACCAATTCTCTGCACTGCCCTTTGGCTTATCTACTGCACCCAGGGTCTTCACAAAATGCCTGGCACCAGTACTTGCGTTTTGCAGACAAAAAGGAATTCAAATATATCCCTACTTGGACTGCCTAATTCAAGCAGAGAACAAAGCCATTCTTCTGAAGCATCTGGCGTTTGTAAAAAGATTACTAATGGGCCTAGCGTACACAGTAAATGGAAAGAAATCAAAACTAGTGCCCTCTCAAGATAATATTCCTGGGTGCAAGCTTAAATACAACTGTCCAGATGGCTTATCTCACGCCAGACAAACAAAAGCATCTGACTAGTTGCTTCAAGAAATTGGCAACAAAAACCCACTTACCTGCAAGGAAAATCCTGCAGGCCTTGGGTTTCATGGCATCTTGCATTCTACTAATTCCATATGCCAGACTGCATATGAGGAAACTACAGTGGTACCTAAAAAGTGTTTGGACTCAGCATTGCCACAGCCTGGAGACAGTAATTGCACTCATTCCCTGCCTGCAACAGGAGTTTCGATAGTGGGCAGTAGCCACAACAAGGGTCTGCCATTCAGTTTATCCATAGTTAGACAGACACTGACAAACGGATGCATCAGATTATGCCTGGGGGGCCCATATGGCAGGAAAATGTATTCAGGGCACATGGCCTAAAAACCAGATGCATCTTCACATCAATCAAAAAGAGAATGCTAGCTGTTCAAAATGCCCTGACAGCTTTCAAGGACCTGCTTCATTCAGGACAGTTACTGATAAAGACGGACAACACTACGGTCATGTGGTACATAAACAAGCAGGGAGGTACACATTCCTACCCCCTCTGTAGACAAGCAATGACTTTATGGGACACAGCAATGGCTTTTCAGATTCACCTGCAAACACAGTTCCTGCCAGGAAAAACAAATACTCTGGCAGACGAACTAAGCAGAAACATCATGGAACCCATGAATGGAAACTGGATCCACAAGTCTTCAGCATGATAATAAGGAAATGGGGATGCCCAGATATAGATCTATTTGCCTTCCCTCACAACTGCCAATTGCAGAGATTTTGCACAAGGATTTATCACAAGCAAGCATGGAAAGTGGACACCCTATCCTTCAGCTGGAAAAATCTAACTGTATATGCTTTTCCCCCACTGCCTCCCCTTCCCAGGGTACTCCTAAAGGTCAGACAAGAGAAGCCAAAAATTATACTGATTGCACCAGACTGGCCACGCCAGCACTGGTACCCAATCCTTAAGAGCTTGTCTCAAGGTCCAGCATGGATATTGCCTCAAACTTCTCACTTGCTGACCCAACAAAACAATCAGATCCTGCACAGCCAACTCAGTACCTTAAATCTGGTAACATGGCGGATAATGTAGCCATTCAGAACACTCCTCTTTCAAAAGCTGTTATGGATGTTATCTTGGAGGCCAGGAGGCCCAGCACCAGAAAATCTTATGCAGAAAAATGGAAGAGATTCAGTGCTTGGAACCAGGAACAAGGCATTGACACGTGTACCAAATTTCCCTCAGATTTTACAATACCTGACTGAGATGCTGAACAAAGGCCTTTCCTTCTCATCAATTAAGATTCATGCCTCTGCCATTTCAGCCCATTACAATACGGAACTGTCTATCTTTTCTCACCCTTTAATAAGGCAGTACCTCAGAGGGGCCAAAAACATTAGGCCTCCAAGAAGAGCACCAATTCCGTCCTGGGACCTCAACTATGTTTGGAAAAACTCACACTGCCTCCTTTCGTGCCAGCATCAACAGCAGATATAAAATTCTTATCCTGGAAAACAGCTCTGCTCCTAGCAATAACCTCTGCAAGGCGAGTCTCGGAGTTAAAAGCACTCATGGCTGTGGAACCTTTCATCATTTTTCATCCAGACAAGGTTTCTCTGAGGACAAACCTTACAATGTGAAATTGTTCAGTCTCGCCGTTTACGGGTTCGGAGCCTATCCTCGGCTCCAAGTCGGCCGCATCACCAGCTCCGCATCTTCGAGAAAGCTCGAGGCACAGTAATATCCCATGATCCTGAGGTGCTAACCCTCAGATCTAGTTTGCCGCTAGCAGCAGATCACATCGAGAGGCTCAGGCCAGTAGAATTTTTACAATATATTTCTTGTCATTTACTTCTAATTTTTACATTTTATACTCTTCTTTATAGTGTTTGATAGGTTTATTATTTAGTTGTTGTTTAAGGCTAGTTTAGTTAGGTTGTTACTTCAAAATTCTTAGTAAGGGCCTTAGGCCGTTTTTCTGTAAGAATTTACAGTACTTATTTTGCCTTTAACTTTTTCTATTTTTCATATATATATGTATATATATATATATATATATATATATATATATATATATAATAGTGTGCTGTGTGAGTGTTTTACAGTTTAGATATATATTACATTTAAATTATATTATAGGAATTTTTTTTTTCTTAAGAGTGGTGTACTTTTTCTTGGATTTTTATTTTTCTTTTCTGTTAAAAATGTCAGAAAAGACCAAAAGTGGTTTTAAAAAGTGTTAGTGCGGACAGAAGATGTCCATTACTGACAACCACTCATCCTGCGTCTACTGTCTTAGCTCTCTCCACTTGCAGGAAGACTGTTCCATCTGTCATTCCTTTAGTGGAAGGGTCATGCTGGAAAGACGCAGGAAGTTGGTTGATAGAGGGTTGCTTAAACCCGAGTTTCAGGAGGCCCTGGACAAGGCTGAACAGGTTTCAAAGTCTTCGAAGGGGTCGAAGTCTTCAAGAGTGTCCGAGCCCAAGTCATCGGCTCCGAGCACCTCTTTTTAGATTCGGACACCGGCTCCTATGACTTCGGTGCCGGGTGTCGAGACTTTATCTCTGCACGAGGCTCAGGTCTTGGAGCCAGTATCAGAGGTACCACCTTCGGCTATCCTTCGCTCGGTAACGGCTTAGATCCCTTCGACCCATTCTTCGAGGCCACTTTCCGACTCAGATATGGACCGAGTGGTACATAAGCTTATGGAGAGTTCGGCTTTGTCCAAATTAATCGAGGTTTCGTCCCAGCTGGTTTCGAAACTCGAAGCTATTCCAGTTCCTTCAACACTTCCTCCTCCGAGACCCGTCGAGTCATCGGTGTTAGGAGTCGAAGAACCGATGATTGTAGAGCCCTCGGTGCCAAAGCCTCCAGTAGTGCTATCGGCTCCGTTGACCTCGACTCCTTCAGAACCAGCCGGAGAGTCTCGGAGCCGAAGATCTTTCCTGGGTGCCGCGGGGGGGGGGGGTAGTCTAACCGAGATATCTGTTCTGACTCTTCCCCTCGGTGCCTCGGCTCAGATCAGTTCGGATCCGTCCTCGGTGTCGGAGCCCGTGGTTCAGATTCCGGAGAAACGACCTCCTTCTTCGGGTCGGATCTTCGGGTCGGGGCACCGGTGCCTTTGACATCATGAGGAAGGTCTTGTCTGATCAGACACACACTCTTCCCCCAAAAGGTCCGCGTTCTGCTTCTGTGCCTTCGTTACCTACCAAGTGTCGAGACCCAATGCCTCAGAAGTCCCCACAGGGCGACTCTGGTTCCTCAGAGGCATCCCCAGAAGCTCCCACTGAGGATGTTCCGAGGAAACAACTGTGCAAGAGGAGGCACATAGATTCCCCTCAGGAATCTCTCACTTCTGATACCGATTTAGATGAAACAGAAGGGTACCCTTGGTCCACCTCTAAGGATGTCTCGTTTGCAGACATTTTGGAAATCCTGAAGCAAAGAGGGGACTGGCAAACCCTTACTCCTTCTGTAGATGAATCTGTCTTAATGAAGGCATTTGGGGCTCAACCTTCTACCTCCTGGGTGGCTCCACCCTTTAACGATCTCATGGATCTAATAGCTCGGAGGGCTTGGGAAACACATGATACAGTGGAACCAGTCCCCCATAAACCAAACAAATACATGACTGCTCCCCAAGATAAATCCTATCTTACAAAAGGAGTTCCCGTAGATACTATGGTGGTGGTGGCCACTAAGAAAGAGATGTCAAGTCATCTTCCTCTGTCCATCCTCCTAATAAGGATTCTAGGACAATGGACAGATATGGGAAGCGCATATTTAGTTTGGCGACTTTTTCCATCCGATCGCTCAACTACCTTACGCATTTCACGCTTTTACAGAGAGATCTCATTAAGGAACTAGGAGATACTCTCCAGGGACACACAGATGCTGCTGTTGCTGAGAAAGTGACGGCGCAACTTAACACCCTAAATTCCATAGTCAACTCGTCCATGAGGCTGATTTCATATGCAGCCGAAGGGTCGAGTAGAGCTGCAGCTTCAGCGATCGCCCTGAGAAGACAATCCTGGTTGCGCTTATGCTCCTTTGCAGAAGCCTTTAAGTCTTCCTTTGCCAACGTCCCCTTCGATGGTGCCTTCTTGTTTGGGCCCAAAGTAAAGGAGACTCTCACGAGGTGTGAACAAGAAGGGAAGACCCTGTCTGCCGTAGGGGTCCATTTTTCCGTTCCATCTAGACCCTACCCTAAAGGGCAACGAGGAGGAAAAATGTGGTTCTGAAAGACTCTGGGATCTTTTCAGCACACCCAAAGTGCCGCCCCCTCCAGAGGCAGAGGAGGGGAAGAACGAAGACGCCCAGCCGGCAGAGGGGGTCCGCAAAATCAGGGTGACAGAGACCTTCTCTGGAAAGCCCTTCGAGCACTCCTGAGTGCAGGCCCGGCTGTCCTACTCTGGAGGCAGTCTGGGGTCGCTTGGCTTTATACCCAGAGGCCTGGCTAAATCTTACATTAGATTACTGGGTAAAAAGCATAGTTAACAGAGGCTACAACATCCCCTTCATAAAAATGCTACCCAACTCCAAAAAACTCCCAGACGTTCCACCCAGTCTGCGAGACCAAGCAACCATAGAGATAGGAAGGTTGCTCGAAAACAGAGTCATCCAACCAGTCCCAGCGGACCAAATAGGATCCGGAACTTACTCAAGGCTCTTTTTAGTTCCAAAGAAAACAGGGGACTGGAGGCCAATTTTAGACCTCAGCAAGTTAAATATATTTGTGAAAAAGGAAAAGATGTCCTTCAAGGATGCATCTGCAGTCTTTACAAATGGGTAGTCCTGTCGTCAGGCAGCCCTTCGGTCGGCCGGATTCCAAAATCTGGGTCTGGCTTCGGCTGGTGTCGCACTTCACCCGACGTCATAGCTGCAGTTTTTCGGGTATAAAGGCATCAGCCAACGCCATTTTCCTCAGTCTTTCTTGCCGCGTGGCCAAGCAGAAGCTGTTCGCAAGTGCCGGTCGGTCAGATCCAGAGATTACTACTACCGAATACTACTTGAAGACTTCTAAAAGCTAAGTACCCCGTTGGGGACTCTTTCTTGCCTCAGCCGATGTCAGAGAAAGTGAATAACTGTTTATCTTGTGGGAAACAAATACCTCATAAAGATTTCCACTCCTACTGCATACATTGTTTAGGCCCAGACCACGACGTAGCAGCTTGTCTAGCCTGTGCTTCTTTTAACCGACGGACGCTTAGACGTCGGTCGGAGTTTGCTGAGCAGTTTTTCGGCTCTGATTTTGCCTATATTATGCCGTCGGATCCTCCGACAACGCAAATTACCAAAAAAACGCAAAGAAAAGGACCGACACTTGCGGTCCGTGGTTTCGGCCGAAACCGTGGTTAAACAAATCGTGAGTGTCTCGGTTTCTGCCGAAACCGAGCAAGCGGTTCTTTCTTCAGCCGAAACCATGCCTTCTACCGAGGCCCCTCTAACCTGGTAGAATCGGCTTCTGAAATCCAACCTTCTGTTGCGGTTTCTCAGGAACTATCAGACACTATTCCCTTGGATATTTCAACCACTGCACGTGGAGCTGCTAGGCCTCCTGCAGCCATGTCTATTAAGGCCTTTGCCAGGGCTAAAGCAGCCAAAGCTTCAAAAACGGTGCCTGTCAAACCCCCCTCTCACAGGCCCAGCACCAGTTCCCATATGCTTTCTTTGGCTGAGGATCTCATTTCTTTAATTCGTGGATCCCAGCCTCATCCAGACAGGACCTCTCATCCACCTGCAGAGCCCCCTGAGCCAGTATCCACAGATGATTCCTCTGATGACTCAGAAGATACAGACCCTCCTGAGGCTCCTTATTCCCCTTACAAAGACTCTGATGCTGAAGAGTCCATTCCTTCAGCCTCTTCACCTGAGGAATTTTCCTTTGGGGAAACCTTGCATGCTATGAGGGAACAATTTCAGTGGCAGGGCCAAGATTTCTCAGACTCCAGAAAAAGGCTTAGAACCTTTCTACATTTGCCACAGCATAGGCCTTTAGCTATACCTCCAGTTCTTTCTGTTGTAGATGATGCATTTAATGATGCTTGAACAGCTCCTGATTCATTACCTCCGGCCCCTGCTAAGCCCGATAGGTTCTACAGGGTCCCGGACACTCATCACCATTTATACAAGGCTTCTTTTGCAGATCCAGAGACTATCTCCCAGGGCCCTAAAGCTGTAGCAACCACATCTACTAAAAACATCCCTCCCCTCTGAAAGGGAATCCAGATCCTTAGAGAGATGGGGTAAAAAAGTTTACACCTCTGCTACTTTGTCAGCTAGAGCTTTGAACTGCCAATTTCATATGATTCAATATCAAGAGTTTATGCTTGACCAGTTAACTAAAAAGCTGTCCTCTGAAGAATCTTTAGATAAAAAATATGTTCAGGAAATGGTACATAACATACAGCAGGTTAGTAACCATTCTTTAAAATGTGGCTATGATGCACTGGAGGCTTCCTTTAGACCAGCCATGACTGGCACAGTTATCAGGAGACATGCATGGTTGAAAGAGCAGGCATTACCAGACCATGTCAAATCAAAGCTTTTGGATGCACCCATGGACAAAGTCAATTTATTTGGTTCCCCTGCACAGCAGGTACTAAAAAAGATGGAAGAGAAGGCGAAATCTGTACAAACAGTGAAAGATTTCTTACAGGTTCAACCTCCAAGGTTTAGCAGGAACTGGCCCTCCAAGAATTGGTCCTTTCCGGACTCCTCTAAGACACAGAGAGGCAGGAATAGGCGTTCAAGAGGCAGAAACCAATCCAGGGGTGCCTACAGGGCGCCAGTGGCAAGGTAACAACCAGCGCGGCACGTCTGCAGCCACCACCACTACAACAACACAATCACAGTGACTTGGCTGTGGCACCGCCTACCAGGGAACAACTGGAAGCACCCTTAGGCGGAAATCAAACCTTATTTTCAAAGAACTGGCATTGCATCACAAGGGAAAAATGGATTTTGCAAACTATAGACCAATGTTACAGGTTCCATTTCCATACTCTACCAGGAAAGAGAGGAATGCCAAACCTACCACCTACTCAAAGGGCAGAAGCTCTAAAGCAAATATCTCAATTATTAAGAATGAGAGCTGTGGAAAAGGTACCATCGATGGAACAAGGAAAGGGATTCTACTCCAGACTCTTCCTGGTACCAAGAAAAGAGAGCAAATGGAGGCCTATTCTCGACCTGTCTGCTTTAAACACATTCCTCATTGTTCCAAAATTCAAAATGCTGACCCTACAGTAGCTTCTTCCCATGCTGGGCAAGGAGTCTTGGCTGGTAACTCTAGATCTCAAGGAGGCATACCTGCACATCCCCATACGACCAATTTGCAGAAGATACCTCAGATTTCTTGCAGGATCAGAGCATTATCAATTCTCAGCATTGCCCTTTGGCTTATCTACTGCGCCCAGAGTGTTCACGAAATGCCTGGCATCAGTAATTGCTCATTGCAGACTTCAGGGGATCCAAATTTATCCCTACCTGGACGACTGCCTGATACAAGCGGACAACAAAAGCAAGCTAACAGAAGACTTACAAAGAGTCATTTACCTGCTGCAAGCCCTGGGATATACAGTCAATATAAAAAAGTCAAGGCTGATTCCATCCCAAAGAATAACTTTTTTGGGTGCAGAGCTGGACACATCAAAACAAATGGCATTCCTAACTGCAGAAAAGAAAGAGCAACTACCTCTCTTCTTCTTGGCATTAACAAAGCAGAACCATCTAACTGCAAGAAAAGTACTGCAAGCCCTAGGCTTCATGGCATCCTGCATAATTCTGGTCCCTCATGCCAGACTGCATATGAGAAAGCTACAGTGGTACATAAAGAATTTGTGGTCCCAACACAAGCACAGCCTAGAAACCAAAATTCCAATAATCCCATGCCTGAAGCAAGAGTTCCTATGGTGGGCTCAGGCATGTCAATCAAACACAGGATTGCCCTTCTGCAACAGTCAACCAAGCCAAACCATCACGACAGATGCCTCAGACCTCGGTTGGGGGGCACACATGCTGGACAAGTGCATACAAGGCTTATGGACTCAAGACCAGCTGCGCCTGCACATAAATATAAAGGAAATGCTGGCAGTAAAATTGGCAATCCAGTCATTCAGACCATTTCTCCAAGAAGGTCAGTTGATAAGGACAGACAACACCACAGTTATGTGGTACATCAACAAACAGGGAGGCACACATTCATATCCTCTATGCCGTCTGGCACTGGACCGATGGGATGTGGCTCTGAGCTACAACATTCAGTTACAAGCAATTTTTGTACCGGGAAAAGAAAACATTCTAGCAGACATATTAAGCAGAACTACCACAGATGCCCACGAATGGATGCTGCATCCGGACATCTTCAAAGCCATCACAAGAGAATGGGGATTACCACAAATAGACTTATTTGCATCCCCACTCAATCACCAGCTAAAGAAATTCTGCACAAGGACGTACCACCCACTTGCTTGGAAGGTGGACTCCCTATCTTTCAGTTGGAAAAACCTGACAGCATACGCATTCCCACCACTTCCTTTGATGCACAAGGTGCTTTTGAAAATCAAAGAGGAACGTCCAAGGATCATTCTGATAGCTCCAGACTGGCCAAGACAACATTGGTACCCATTGCTGAGGAGCATGTCTCGGGAACAAATATGGGCACTGCCCCTGATCCCATTGTTGTTAACACAGAACAACTACAACATCCTGCATCCAAACCTGAAAACTCTGCAGCTAACTGCCTGGAACATTACATAAGAACAATTAACCCAAATTTATCCCAAAGGGTTAAAGACATAATCCTTGAGGCTCGTAGACCTTCAACAAGAAAGAATTATGCAGCAAAATGGAAAAGATATCTCATTTGGAGTACTGCAAAGGGAGAAGATGTGGCACTGGTAAACATAGCCAACATCCTGGAGTACTTGGCAGAGCTCTTCCATACAGGCCTGTCCTATTCTTCCATCAAGATACATGCATCAGCTATTTCAGCAGAATACAGCTTGGATCCTCCTGTCTTCTCTCATCCTCTGCTCAGACAGTTTCTGAGAGGAATTAAAATGTAAAACCTCCCAGGAAACCACCATTGCCAGCATGGGACTTGAACTTTGTGCTAGAAAAATTGACACTTCCCCCCTTCGAACCAGCAGCAACAGCAGAATTACAATACTTATCCTGGAAGACTGCTTTCCTGCTGGCAATCACCTCAGCAAGAAGGGTCTCTGAACTACAGGCATTAATGGCAGTGCAACCCTTCCTGATCTTCCATCAAGATAGTGTCCATGAGAACAAATCCTACATTTATGCCTAAGGTGGTATCCAGAGTGTCTTTAAATCAGGCTATCCACCTACCTACATTCTTCCCCAACCCACAGAACAGGGGAGAAAGACTGTTGCATACCTTGGATGTACATAGACAATTACGCTACTACCTGGACAGGACCAAGTCCAATAGAAAAACTGACCAGCTTCTGGTAGCATATGCAACAGGAAAGGAAGGAAAACCAATTTCAAAACAGACAATCTCCAAATGGATAGGAAATTGCATTAGGTTTTGTTACTCCTACCATGGAAAGAAAACTCCAGAGAACATCAGGCCTCACTCCACAAGGGCTACAGCCACTACCACAGCTTTCTTACGAGGAGTGGCTACCAAGGACATTATAGAGGCTGCTACTTGGACCTCCGTGCATACATTTGCCAAGCATTACAATTTACCTTTATACTCTAGATCCTGAGCAGGTTTTGCCACTGCTGTTTTGCAAGGGATCCTAACTACACCATAATCTCTCCTTTTTCCTCCTCCCTAGTTTAGCTATGGTATTCTACCCATTTGTAAGGACTGCAGATGCATCCTTGAAGGACATAGTACAGTTTTGTACCTACCATAAATGTAGATGTCCGATAGGAATGCATCTGCAGTCAGGATTACCCACCCACCTTCCCCTCTGTGGTACTCCTAGGGTATTTGCCATCCTTCAGCTAGCTTGGGGGGGATCTATTATGGTGTATTTGTTTGTATTTATGTACATACATGCTTATTTTATGTGTTTGCTCTCTACTATTTGGAAACATTGGCATTTATCCAAATTTAGCCATCCAAGAGGGCACCTGGCATCTGGGGCAAGAAACACTGAGGAAAATGGCGTCGGCTGATGCCTTTATACCCGAAAAACTGCAGCTATGACGTCGGGTGAAGTGCGACACCAGCCGAAGCCAGACCCAGACTTTGGAATCCGGCCGACCGAAGGGCTGCCTGACGACAGGACTACCCATTTGTAAGGACTGCAGATGCATTCCTATCAGACATCTACATTTATGGTAGGTACAAAACTGTACTTTCCGGATGGCCACGCTTCAGTCAATCCTCCCTTTTCTGCAGAAGGGCGACTGGATGTGCTCTATAGATCTCAGACACATACTACCATATCAAGATGGCCAGGGCGTCCAGAGATCACTTGCGCTTCCGACTGGAAGCCAGTCATTTCCAGTTTCGCGCTCTGCCCTTTGGTCTCACCTCAGCCCCCAGGGTGTTCACCAAATGCTTGGCAGTAGTAGCGTCTCACTTGAGACTAAACGGATTCCGGGTGTTTCCTTATCTAGACGACTGGCTCCTATCCGCCACCACCGAGTATCGTCTTCTACAAGCCAGGGACTACACCATAAGTCTTTGCTCTTCACTAGGCATAACGGTGAATTTTGGAAAATTTGTCTTATCGCCGTCACAGCGTATCATATTTATAGGAGCACAGCTAGACACTTCCCTGGCTCAAGTTACTCTTCCCCCCACCAAGAGTATCAGACCTCAGGCATCAAATTTCGCTCCTTCACAACAAGAGAGTCCCTGCACGACAAATATTAAGAGTGCTAGGCTTGATGGCAGCCTCCCTTCTTGTAGTTCTTTTAGGCAGGATGCACATGAGGATTCTTCAATGGATGCTATTCGCCCAGTGGTCGTATCTACAACTTCCACTGTCTTACGAAATCTTGATCACGAATTCTTGCAAGAAGGATCTCTTGTGGTGGATACACAGTCAAGAGCTAACACTAGGATGACCGTTTGTCTTACCCAGTCTGGTAGCAACTGTAACCACGGATGCTTCCCTGATAGGGTGGGGGGGATTCTTTCAGGGACAAAGAGTCCAAGGTCAGTGGTCCAACTTTGAGTACAATCTGCACATCAGTGTTCTAGAGCTGAGGGCAGTGTTTCTAGCATTGCAACACTTTCACAAGTCCTTACCTCTGGGAACAGTGACAGTTCAGACAGACATGTCAGTGGTCTGGTACATAAACAAGCAAGGGGGAACCGGATCTTACCCGTTATGCAGAGAGGCCCTCAGAATTTGGCAATGGGCAAAGTCCACTGGACGCTTTCTGATAGCAATGCACATCCCGGGGACTTCCAACGTAATCGCGGACAAGTTGAGCAGAGCCATCCTGTTCCCTCACGAGTGGTCCCTCAAACCTCAAGTGGCGGAAGAGAGCTTCCGCAGATGGGGCCAGCCTTGCTGCGACCTGTTTCCATCCCCATTGAATGCCAAATGCAGAAGCTACTTTGCCCTGTTACCCCCTCCAGGGGGTGTCCCCAGGGACGCACTGGTATACGATTGGCCCCCGGGTCTCCTTTACACTTTACCTCCTGTTCCACTAATTCCCAGGTTTTTGCAGAAAGCCAAATGTCTGGACAGGACCATAATACTGATAGCCCCATTCTGGTCTCGACAAATCTGGTTTCCCTTCCTTCAATCTCATCAAGTGGAGGAACCATGGATACTGGACCCGGAGCCAGACCTGTTGATACATTCGTCGGGAGTTCCTCACACCTTCCTCAAGTCCCTCAAACTGACAGCTTGGCTGCTCCGTTTCCCATCTTAGCCAGGTCGGAGGTACTATCCCCTGCAGTACAACAAATTATTGTATCTTCTCACAAACCATCTACAAGGAAATTGTACAACAGCAAATGGAACCGTTTTGCACACTGGGCCTCCAAACAAGGTATAGATCCATTCGGGGCTGCAGTACACAAGATACTAGATTTCCTTACGACACTTTTTCAAGAAGGAGCATCAACATCCACTATAAGGGTTCAACTGGCCGCTATATCCAATTTTCATATTGGCCGTGAGGATGTTTCTCTTATGTCCCACAGGCTTTGTAAAGCCTTCATGAAAGGTACCTTTCACCTCCGTCCCCCCTTTCGTAATCCAATAGCCCCTTGGAATCTTAATCTCATGCTGTTACAACTCATGTTGCCCCCATTTGAACCAGCAGCCATAATTTCTTTCGTTGAAAACACTTTTTCTGGTTGCCATCACTTCCGCCAGGAGAGTTTCAGAGTTACAGGCTCTATCTATCTGACCCCCGTACATGATTTTCATCCAGATAGAGTAACTTTGTGCACCAATCCGTCCTTCCTTCCGAAGGTTTGTTAGATTCAGAACATCAATCAATCTATCGAACTACCTACCTTCTTTAAAAATCATTCCAATAAGCTAGAATACACATTGCACAAGTTGGACGTTCACAGACAACTAAGATTTTACTTACATAGGACAAAAGAGTACAGAAAGCCAGATCAACTATTTGTCTCATATGCTGACCAAAGAAAAGGACAGGCAGTAACGAAGGTTACCTTATCCAAATGGCTCTCAGATTGCATAAATTTGGTATATGCTGAATCGAAACAGCAGCTCCCTTTCAAACCCAGAGCTCATTCTACAAGGGCGATTGCTACCTCTTCAGCCCATACCGCTCGTTTGCCTTTAGATACCATTTGTGCAGCGGCAACTTGGGCAAAACCACATACTTTTATCACCCACTATAAGCTAGACAAGAGCTCCAGGGACAGGGCGACGTTTGGTTCCACTGTACTCAGGAATGTTCTCCCTTGAGCCACCCGGGAAAAAGGAGCTAGGGACGCTACCCGTGTGCAAGAACAAACGGCGAGATTGAACAATTTCACATTAAGAAGTTATGTCTTACCATAACGATCCATGTGAATTGTTCATCTCGCCTTTGTTCTTACATTTCCCCCCCTCCATCCCCCGTCCTGCGGTCTGGGAGAACGGTATTCAACTAGATTCCTTTTCAACCTTTTCTAGATATGGTTGGCATGTTATTGTGCATTAGTAATGGCATCTTTTCTCCTCTACTTGACAGTGTAGTATCTGTTTATAAGGGTTCTAGACACAGTTCTAATAGGGATTCTTCTGGTATAGCAAACTAGATCTGAGGGTTAGCACCTGAAGATCATGGGATATTACTGTGCCTTGAGCTTTCTCGAAGATGCGGAGCTGGTGATGCGGCCTACTCGGAGCCGAGGATCGGCTCCGAACCTGTGTGTAAGAACAAAGGTGAGATGAACAATTCACATGGATCGTTATGGTAAGACATAACTTCTTATTTATGCCTAAGGTGGTGTCCAGTGTGGCCCTTAACCAAACCATTCACTTGCCAACCTTTTATCCTAATCCACAGAACAAGGGTTAGAAAATTCTGCATTCTTTGGACATACACAGGCAGTTACGCTTCTACTTGGACAGAACTAAAGCTTTCAGAAAGACTGAGCAACTTTTAGTATCATATGCTGCAGGATGACAAGGAAAGGCCATCTCAAAACAGACTATTTCTAAATGGATAGGCCATTGCATCCGTTTCTGCTATTTTCAACATGGCAAATCAGTGCCTAAGGGCATTGGGCCTCATTCCACCAGAGCAGCAGCCACTTCAGCAGCCTTCCTCAGAGGCGTACCAACCAAAGATATCTTAGAGGCTGCAACTTCAGTGCGCACCTTCACAAAGCACTACCACTTACCTCTTTACTCTAAGTCCAGAGCAGGCTTTGCCACTGCAGTTCTGCAGGGCCTCATAGCCTCTCCTAATCCTATTTAGCCCAGCCACCCTTCCTCAGCTTTGGGATTCAACCCAAGAGTAATGACTCAACAGTGAAACACGATGAACATAGTACAGTTGTGTACCTACCATAAATGTAGATGTTAGAGTGTATTCACTGTTGCAGTCCAGGTTACCCACCCACCATCCCCCTTTTCTTTGCTGGGACTTATCTGCACTTCTCTATCTTATACAACCTATGTGGTGTATTTGCTTGTAGATGAAGGAAATGTTATTTTTGTGCATGCATTTTTATTGGCAGATTTTTCAGCCTTCCAGTTTGGGGGCACCTGACATCTGGGGCAAGAAAAACTGAAGAAAATTGCGTCAGCTGCATCTTTTATACCCCTGGTGCACTGACGTCGGGGAAGAGGCGACAGCAACCGACGCCAGACCTAGACTTTGGAATTCTGGCCGACTGAGGGTAGCCTGCCAGCAAGATAACCCAAGAGTAATGACTGCAACAGTTAATACACTCTAACATCTACATTTATGGTAGGTACACAGCTGTACTTTTTCCAGGACACTAAGCTGGATTTGTCTTCCTTTAGAGCCATAGTAGTCTGCTGTGTTTCCACCCAGGAGGATAATCTAGGATTCTGTCCTGCTGATTAACAAGGGACATCCTCATTCCAGTTACATAAGTTCTGTAATGCTGTGACTGGATGATGTCCATTTTTCACAATCTACCCACTCCATCCTGAACCTCGCATAAATATGGTTTAGAGGATATTTAGTCTTTGTGGGAGTGACTGTCTGAATTTTCTACTTTTTGTATTATGTGAGGTCTGGAGAGGAAGCTAGAGTACAAAGCATTGTGGGTAAAGAAGAGCTGTGTCTGAAATTTTAGTTCTTGAAATGATTGGAAAACTATTTCACTTCTCATTAACAATGATTGACCTTTGCTTCCAGGTCTGTTTATGGTAAGTACACAGCTCTTATGTAACTTGTATACCTTGCTTCTGAAAATCTATATAAATTGAAGCTTGACAGTCTGTTAGTCTATAATGTAGTAAATAAGAAACTGATTGCATACAAATCTAGGTTTCTGGAAGTTAATGTTGAGGCAAGCTTCAGAGGATTTATATGAAGCAAGATTTTCCATAGTTGGAGCCCTATTAACATTTTTTCTCCTCCCGTTAGGCTGTGAGCTGATGCAGGGGAAGATTGGCTTAATGCATTGGATTTGAAGAGACTTTAGCTCCAACAAGCTGGAAGCTAAGAACGTGAAGTAAGAATTGCTTAATTTCCTATACTGATAGTAATGACTTGCTTGTTGTGGTCCATTTTTATGGGGCATCCACAGACAGACCCAGTTTTTCACGCATCAGTCTGTCATCCCTCACTGCCAGCCCTAACTGACTTCCAAAGGGTAAGCCATGACTACACGTCTATATCACGTTATCGAAATCTTACTACATCGAATCACTAAAGGTCGACCTCTAGTGATCAGTGTAGTAAAACATCGAATAACATTTAAAAAAATAAATAGTTAAAATAAAAACTAACTAGCGTAGGCAGTGGGCAAGCCCCTCTGCACTCCCCCCACTTAAATATTCCAACTCTGAGACCGCACTACACTGAGGTAAACGGAACCCCCCCCCCCACGAAGATTTCAGTTTACCTGCACAATGTTCTGCGCTTTTGATGTTGTGGTGCCGACAGCATCAGCTTCTATATTGTCGGCTTTCGACATTGTGAAGTAGACCCATGACTACTACTACAGCGTACTTGCCTCTCCTTGCTAGGAGACCTTTCCTCATTCTTTGGGTACTTGGAGGAATAACATATGAATTGTGAACTGGTGTGTTCTTCCTTCAAAGCATAGTCAAGTGGCGGTGAATTAGTACAAAGTTCATATGCGGAACTAATTTTAAGGATTACATATTAGTGTGCTTTTAGTTTGTTTTCTGTGACACAAATACCAAAGCAAGTGTATTAATTTACTTTATAGCAACATTTATTTCTCAGGATTGACCTATTTTAGTCTTGCAGGTTAGAATTTTCAGCCAAAAATTGGTTTCTTAATTGGGCTGCAGCAGCTCTGTTACTGGGCTTGTGTGTGTGCACTATGGGAATTCTTGTGTGTACCTTTTTGGAGTATGTGGTTTGAGGTGTGACTTCTACTTGAAATATTGAAGTTCAGAAATCATTTCAGTGCATTTAAAGATTTTTCCCCTCTTTTTGAACACTTAAACCTACAAATTGGCAAGTCTGTTGAAACAAACTATGCTACTCTTAAGTTTTTAGAGCAGCCCTAAACTCAAGTAACAATTAAAAAAAGTACAGTGAAGCTACAGTTTGGGAATATCACAAAATACACCATTCACAATGTTTTAATCTCATTTGTCTCTGAAATGTCTGCAAAACTAAGTTTGCAGTTTCTTCTTCATGAATTTTATTGTTCATAGGTAGGTACTAGGCTATTGGCCCGAGGGCCTATGTAAGCCTAGCCAACAAGGTTCCCTGGCTTATGCTACCCAAGAAAGTTATTTTCCTGTGCCACTGTCGAGCAGAGGCACAGAAGTTATCCCTGGGGTTTATTTCCCATCCACTCATCAAGATTTTTCTTGAAGAGTGCTAATGAAGAACTTTGCTTGACATAGATGGGTAGCCTGTTCCAGAGTATGGGAAGCTTCTGGGACAGGAATCTATCCCTCCAACATGTCCTCTTTGTTGTGGTGACAAGGTTTAGGTCCCTAGAGTGTGTAGCCTGAAGGAATTGGGATTTCTTTAAGTGTCGCATGTCCAACAGCTCTGGGTTTAACATAGCTTTATATGTAAGGCAAAGATCACCTCAGAGTAGGCGATATGCTATGGAGTAAAGCTGGAGTTTTTGAGACTGTCAGTGTAGGGCAGTAATCCTCTTTGTGAGGTACTTCTGTGGCCTTTCCAGCTGCTGCAGATGCCTTGTGAGGTACATTCCAAAAGGGGCGTTGTACTCTATAATGGGTCTAATGAGTATTGAGTAGAAGGGAAAATTACCTCTTTTTTTTTCCTGGATGAGAACCCTTTTATGATGGTGTGCCACGCAGAAGGACTTCCTGACTACTGTGGCGATGTGACTATCAAAGGAAGAGACTACTGTCCACCTGGGTCCCAAGGTCTCTTATCACACTTTCAGTGTTACATAGACTGCTGTTTATGTAGTAGTTCAGGGTACAGAGTTTTTACCAAAGGGGATGACAATGCACTTTTTGGCATTGAGCTTGAGGCCATGGCTGTGACACCAGGCATCTGTCTCAGCGAGGCCCTTCTGTAGGATTTCCACATAATTTGGGGACTCAACTATGGCTCCTAGTTTGCAGTCATCTGCGAACTTCGTTAGCCAGAGGCCTTCTGTGTCAGCCTGTACTTCAGAGAAGTAGATACTAAACAGGAGAGGTCCCAGGACTGAACCCTGTGGTACTCCTTGTCACTGGTTTGAGGTCAGATTTGGAGTGTGCAACTTTTACAGTGTGGATAGGTTTAAAATTTCTAATTTCCTTCAAGTTTTAGTGATTACTTTTTCCTTTACCTTTGCATATTTCGTAAATACTGTTAGTGTTTTTCCTCTGGCCTGTTAACTGTCTTTTCCTGTTTTAACAGTAGGTCTTGTCTACCATTGTTGGTAGATGTTAAGTTGTCTATCTCGCCTTCATTCTTGCTGGATGGGTTCGGAGCCGACCTCGGCTCCGACTCGGCCACTCTAAAGCTCGAGAGTTGGTTCCACCGGCTCGAGGCTCCCCTTATATCCCAGAATGCTAGGCGAGTACTACCTCAGATCTCGTTTGCCGCTACAGCGATCGAGGTGTTTGGTTTCTACCGGCTTTAGGTGAGTTATTGTAGAGTATTTTAGTCTACTTAAACCCCTTTAATTTAATCTTTTATTGTTATTTCCCTTAAATTAGTGGATTTAGACCCTTTTTCCTTCGTTTATCCACCCTTTTTCCACAAAGAACTTATAAGTTCTTCCCTCAGGCCTTCGGGCCCTTCCTCCCCTTAGTGGAGTGTCTGTGTTTTTTGTTAGGGATCTAAAAACTTGTGACAGTTTAATTTTTTAGTTATAATCTTGTATAAGTGTAATCAGTGTGTTTGAGTGTGTGTGTGTGGTTACACTTTCTTTGACTATGTCCAAGGAATCAAAGGTCTCAGGCTTCAAGAAGTGTGACTCGTGCTGTCAGAAGATGTCTCTGACAGACGGTCACACTTCTTGTGTCTACTGCCTGGGACCTTTACACCTGCAGGACTCTTGTGCTGTATGCCATGGCTTCAGCCCTAGAGTCCTGCAGGAAAGAAAAAACAAACTCATTTTAAGAGGTTTGCTTAAGCCTGAGGGTTCCCTTACTTCGGGTAAACCCTCTAAGGCTTCTAGGTCCTCGACTCCTGCATCTGAGTCGAGGCCTAAGCCTTCGAAACCTACTGCTACATCGGCTCCGGCTGGAGCCGATGAGTCTTTAACTACAGCTTCTGTGGTTCCCTCGGCTCCGGCTGGAGCTGAGGTATTGAGGTTCTGTGTCGGCTCGATCAGACCATCGGAGCCGACATCTAGAAAGAGGTCGAGGTCACCATCCCTTGGCTCCGTTCATTCGGCTCCAGCGTCTCCCTTGCTGTCTGAACGGAGCCATAGATCTCACTCCTGTAGATCGAGGCTTTCGGATCATGACCTTCAGAGGGTAGTGAGTCGACTTCTAAAGTCCGAGGCACTGGCCCAGATGCTTCAGAGCCCGACTCATCAGTCGGTGCTTCAACCTATTCCTCAAAATATTCCTCCTCCGACTCCTTTGAGCTCGGAGCCGGGGCGTTTCGGAACCGAGACTGTGGTAGTGTCGGAACAGATACAATTGTCTTCGGTTCCGTCGTCGGCTCCGATTTCTTCCTTGGAAGAATCTCGGCGCCGGACTTCCCTCATCGGCTCCGAGGGGGTGAGTGGCATCGGACCCTTGTCCGACCCCGCTCTCCCTCTCGGTGCTTCGGCGCTGGTGAGTTCGGCTCCGACATCGGCCTCGGAGCCATCTCTGTCGGTGCCGAGGGAGGTTCTCAGCTTCTCGGAGCGGGGACCTCTGGCTCTGCCTGACAGGGGTGCGTTCGAGGTCATGCAGAGTGTGTTGGAACCTGGTTCAACTCCACAGTCGGCTCCGTCCGTCCCTCCCTTTTCGGTGCCTCAGGTTATGTCTACTCTCTCCCTCATCCCGGACCGCAGAGAGCCAGCTCCTCAAGAATCCCCTGCGGGGATTTCATCCTCTTCCGAGGCCTCTCCTGAATTGGCAGGTGAGCCCCCTAGGAAGAGAAAGTGTAAGAGGAAACACATAGACTCACCTGAGTCTGTCACCTCTGACACAGATTTAGAGGATTCCGAGGGTTCCCCCCCGTTCCCCTTCTGAAGAAGTCTCCTTTGCAGACATTCTAGAGATCCTAAAACAGAGGGGAAATTGGCCATCCCTTAACCCTTCGGAGGATGAATCTGTGTATCTTGAGGCGTTTGGCTCTCGCCCTTCCACCTCCTGGGTGTCCCCCCCCCTTTGACCCCCTCATGCAGGTGGTAGCTAAAAAGGCTTGGACGGCTCCTGATTCAGTGGACCCCACCCCCAGGAGACCTTCAAAGTTTATAACAGCACCCACAGACAAGCAATTTTTGACTAAAGGAGTGACTGTGGATGCTATGGTGGTAGCTGCTGCCACTAAGAAGGAACTAGCTGATCCTTCGGTACCTGTCCATCCTCCTAACAAGGAGTCTAGGTCTATGGACAGGTACGGGAAGCGGATGTTTTCGTCAGCTACCTTTGCAATGCGTTCGCTGAACTACCTATGCCATTTCACTCATCTTCAAAGAGACTTGATCAAGGAAGCGAGTGAGATGTTGAAGGATCCTACAGCTGCGGGTTTTCAGGACAAGATGAACGCTCAGCTGGCTACCCTAAATTCTATAGCCAACTCCTCCATGCGCCTCCTTTCATATGCGGCTGATGGAGCGAGCAGAGCCGCAGGGACAGGTGTCGCTTTACGCCAGCATGCCTGGATGCGACTATGCAATTTTGCGGATCCCTTTAAAACGTCTTTCACTAATTCCCCGTTTGATGGATCATCTCTTTTTGGTCCTCAAGTGAAAGAAACCTTGACTAGGTGCGAGACGGATGGCAAAACTCTTTCTGCCGTCGGAGTCCGTTTTTCTACTCCTTCTAGACCTTACCCCAAAGGCCAGAAAAGTGGAAAAATGTGGTTCTGCAAACAATCTCAAGGGAATTTGCCTGACGCACAGGGTCGGTTCCCCTCCAGAGGCAGAGGGGGGAACAATAATGGTAGACGTCGCCCTAGAGGCAGGGGGGGTCCGCAGAACCAGGGCAATCGAGAAACCTTTTCCGATAAGCCCTTCCAGCATCCCTGAGGTGTTGCCCGACTGTCCACCTTCGGAGGCAGTCGGGGGAAGATTGTCACTGTACCCAGAAGCCTGGCGATCCCTAACTCAAGACAAGTGGGTACAGTCCATCATTTCCGAAGGCTATTCCATTCCGTTCTTTCATATTCCAAATCAATCAAAAAAATCCCTTCCAGATGTTCCACCCGCTCAAAGGGATCAAGCAGCGTTGGAAATTTCAAAGTTGCTTGCAAAAAGAGTCATTCAGCCAGTACCAGCAGACCAGCAAGGATCCGGAATCTACTCCAAATTCTTTTTGGTTCCAAAGAAAACAGGGGACTGGAGGCCCATCTTGGATCTCAGTATCTTGAACAAGTCGGTCAAGAAAACAAAATTTCGGATGGTCACGCTACAATCCATCCTACCCCTATTAGGCAAGGAATACTGGATGTGCTCTATAGACCTCCAGGATGCGTACTATCATATAAAAATGAACAGATGCTCCAGGAGATTCCTCCGCTTCTGGCTGGGAACCAGTCATTTTCAATTCAGAGCCCTGCCCTTTGGTCTCACCACTGCCCCCCGGGTGTTTACCAAATGCATGGCAGTGGTAGCTTCTCACCTGAGACGTCAAGGATTCCAGGTGTTTCCATATTTGGACGACTGGCTCCTCACAGCTCCTACCAAGCATCTCCTTCTAATAGCCAGAGACTACACCTTTCGCATTTGTCAAAAGTTAGGCATATCAATAAACTGCGAAAAGTCTGTTTTGTCGCTTTGTCATGCTATTACCTTCATAGGCGCAAATCTAGACACAGTCAACATGTCTGCGAGACTAACAGATCAGAGAATAGCAGACATACGCAAAATGGTCTCCCTTCTCTTCCACAGCAACAGAGTCAAAGCCAGATTAGTTCTGAAGGTACTGGGGATTATGGCGGCTGCTATCCCTCTACTTCTATTAGCCAGATTCCACATGAGAATCCTTCAATGGATGCTTTTCACACAATGGTCATACCAGCAACTTCCCATGTCCCATACCATTATGATTACGCAAGCATGCAAGAATCATCTTCTTTGGTGGATGTCTTCCCCCCCAGCTCTTCCTGGGAAGACCCTTTGTTCCTCCCCCTCCGGTTGCTACTCTGACAACGGACGCTTCCCTGATCGGGTGGGGGGGGGGCATTATCAGGGCAGAACTGTCCAGGGCATATGGCAACCAGACGAATGCCACTTGCATATAAATGTTCTAGAGATGAGAGCAGTGCTTTTAGTGTTGCAAGCCCTTCAAGACTCCCTTCCCCTGGGAACGATAGCAATCCAGACGGACAATATGTCTGTAGTGTGGTATATCAACAAACAAGGCGGAACCAGATCCTATCCCCTATGTCGAGAAGCACTCAGACTGTGGCAATGGGTGATTTCTTCTCAGCGGTTTCTGATAGCAACGCACATCCCCGGGAAGTCCAATCAAATCGCGGACAAGTTGAGCAGAGCTATCCTCATGCCTCACGAGTGGTCTCTGAAAAATTCTATTGTGGAGAAAATTTTTCTCAAGTGGGGTCAGCCTTGCTGCGACCTTTTTGCTACTCCCCAAAACAGCAAGTGCAGAGATTATTTCACCCTATTCCCGTTACCAGGCCAGCCCATCATAGACGCTCTAGTCCAAGTTTGGCCCCGGGGACTTCTGTATGCTTTTCCTCCCTTCCCACTAATCTCTCAAGTGATACAGAAAGCTATCGCTCAGAAGGCCTCATTGATCCTCATTGCTCCTTACTGGCCTCGACAGATTTGGTTCCCCTTTCTACATCAGTTTCTGTTGGAGCAACCCTGGCATCTGGACCTAGTTCCAGACCTTTTGATCCATCAATCGGGTCAGTTTCATCGCTCCCTAACATCATTGAACCTCACTGCTTGGTTCCTCCAGTTCCTACCCTAGCCAGGCTTCCTCAAATATCTCACTCTGTTCGAGATATTTTAATAGCTTCCCATAAATCTTCCACTCGAAAGATTTATCTTAGTAAATGGAAACGTGTTGCCTATTGGGCTCAAGGAAGGGATTTAGATCCTTTCACTGCTCCCATCCAAATAATTCTTGATTTTCTAGCTGAGCTCTTTCATGCAGGTTCATCTCCCTCTACTCTCAAAGTCCAATTGGCAGCTATATCTAATTTTCATGTGGGCATTTCAGATTCTGCTATCATGTCTCACAAGCTTTGCAAAGCTTTTTTGAAGGGAGTTTTTCTTCTCAGACCTCCTATAAGAAATCCTCCTCCTTCTTGGGACCTTAATTTAGTTCTCACTTCTTTGATTCTTCCCCCTTTCGAACCTGCAGCTTCCTGTTCATTAAAATTGCTATCACGGAAAACTCTCTTTCTGGTAGCTGTTACTTCAGCTAGAAGGGTTTCAGAGCTTCATGCACTCAGCTGTCGGCCACCATATCTGTTGTTCCATAAAGACAGGGTATCCTTACGAACCAACCCGTCTTTTTTACCTAAAGTAGCCTCTGCCTCTAACCTAAATCAAAGCATTGATCTTCCTGTGTTTTTTCCAGAATATTTATTTTATTTATTATTTTATTTTACATTTGTTTACCGGGCTAGTCCAACTGGATATATGTCCATTTTCAGTGGAGGCCCGGGGAGAAAAGCTCCACTACAAACTACTAAACAATGTCAAGATATACATAATCTACAAAAATACAGAGAAAAAAAAAAAAAAAAAAAAAACATATGTAATAACTTTTAAACAGGTTGTATTAACTTTTGAGTACAGGTCTGAACAAAAATTGCACTGGCTAGATGTTCATCGTCAGTTAAGGTACTATTTGGATAGGACCAAGCAATTCAGAAAAACTGACCAGTTGTTTGTCTCTTATGCAGAAGGCAGAAAGGGACTTTCTGTTTCAAAGGTATCACTATCCAGATGGCTAACATCCCTGATTTCCCTTGTTTATGAAATTAGACACCAAAAGCTACCTAACAAACCTAAGGCCCACTCCACCAGAGCTTTGGCTACTTCTATAGCCTTCCAAGACAGACTGCCTATTGACACCATTTGTGCAGCGGCTACTTGGGCTACTCCTCACACATTCTTTTCACATTATAAGTTGGATTTAGCTTCTAGACATAGAGCTAACTTCGGTTCCACTGTTCTCAAGAGCCTGTTCCGATAGGCCACCCGGGACAAGGTGCTAGGGACGCGGTCCCATCCAGCAAGAATGAAGGCGAGATAGACAACTTAACATATAGAAGTTATGTTCTTACCATAACGTTCCATGTTAGTTGTCTTCTTCTCGCCTTCTTTCTTGCGTCCCACCCTCCTTCCCCCTGGCCTGGACAGATCTAGAGGAGTTTGATTGTGACCTCTCTTTCTACCACCTCTATTGCTATAGGTATATGCTCTGCTGTGCATATTTTCCTGGATCAAGCTTCAGGTCACCTTCCTCTTCCTTGTTTTTATAGAGGTGGATTCTTACTTTCCAGTATTTCTGGTTTTATTTTTAGTTGGGCCTAGCTCACAAACGAGATCTGAGGTAGTACTCGCCTAGCATTCTGGGATATAAGGGGAGCCTCGAGCCGGTGGAACCAACTCTCGAGCTTTAGAGTGGCCGAGTCGGAGCCGAGGTCGGCTCCGAACCCATCCAGCAAGAAAGAAGGCGAGAAGAAGACAACTAACATGGAACGTTATGGTAAGAACATAACTTCTATTTATCCTCCTCCTTCCCTGTCCTGTCTTCCAAAAAAAAAAAAAAAAGTTTAAATCTAGCAGTAGTAGAATTTTTTTCTTCCTTCAATTTATTATTTTTTAAAAATTGGCGAAAAAAGGTCCTGCGGGCTTTATAAAGTGTGGGAATAAGCTTCTGTTTTTGGATGCCCACACATTGTGTATATTGCGAGGAACCTGTGGACCTATGACTGCTAGAATATTCCATGGGTTCAACCGCAGGGCAAAAATAAATCAATTCTGAAAGAACTCTTACCCACTTCATTCGGGGAGGCTATATCTGGAGAACAGTCTCCCAAGTTAAAGTCAGAACGGCCAAAATCAAGATCTCTGAAGCCTTTGTCATCATTTTAGGAGTGTTCTAGACGGAGGTCCAAAAGAGATCAGACTTCACCCTCCGATCCAAAAAAGCCAAAATTGTCTGATCCTCCTGATCCAAAGAAACTAAAATTGTCTGATACCACTACTTCTAATCCGAGATAATCCTCTTCAGATCCGGCTGTAGCTAATTTTACTTTCCTGGTAATGCCAAGAACCAAGTGTTCACCTTCGGAGAATCCAGTAACCCTCTAAGTTACCTTCCACTTTTTTGGATAGACCCAGGTCCCCTTCAGTCTTGTCTGCTCATTCTTCCAGGAGTCTTGTGGAAGATTATGTGGAAAGAGTGGTACGAAAAATTCTCAGCCCAGGGCCAGATGGGTGTCACTTCAGTTCCTACCACTCTGGGTCAGGAAGTCCGTTCTACTGATACATCCCCACTACAAGTTCCTCCTCTGACTACTTCAGTGGTCTGAGCCCCTGGATCCTAGCCAACTGGCTATGATCCGAGGATTGTCTTATCCTCGTATCCAAAGTTTACTCTGTGCTCTGATCTTCAGAGAGCTCTCGAAGTGTTGCAATAGACGGATTCTTTCGGAGCTGTCTCAGTGCCTTGGCATTGGATAGCTCAGCTCCAGTTTCCGCCTCCAGGAATTTGACCTCTGAGTGGAGGAGGGCTGCTGTCCAAATGCTTGCCTTTTTGGATCCGAGATCCCCTCTTTCTTCATAGCCTCAAAGGCAGATAGATCCCCTTGGAGAGAGTTTCTCTGCCTTGGGAGAACAGACAGATCCAACCCCAACCTTTGGTGTTCAGTGTCTCAAAGCCTTTCAAAAGGGACAGCCAGTACAAAGACCCCAGGCTTCCGTACAGGAGATCTTAATTTATTTTTCTGATACCTCCCCAGAACAATCCTCAGAATAGGTCCCCTAAAAAGACAACTTGCAAGAGGAAGCACCTGGACTCACTGCCTGGTCTGCAAGGCCATGGAACGTATAATCATGGGACTTCTAAACAAAGACATTGGTAATCTCCAAACTCTGGACCCCCACCCAGTTAGGGTTTGTAAAAGGCAGATCATGTCTCCTAAACCTGATGGACTTCTTTGAAGCAGTCACCAAAGCCGTAGACGAGAGTAAGGTGGTTCACACAGCCTATCTAGATCTTGCCAAGGCTTTTGACACCATCCCCCACTCTGTAGATAAGCTCACTAAACTAGGTATAAATCCCTATGTCACAAGATTGGTTGCCAACTGGCTCACTGACTGAGCCCACACTGTGAAAGTAGCAGGGTCCAAATCTGACTTCAGACCAGTGACAAGTGGAGTACCACAGGGTTCAGTCCTGGGTCCTCTCCTGTTAGCCTGTACTTCAGAGAAGTAGATACCAAACACAGAAGGTCTTTGGCTAACTAAGTTCGCAGATGACTGCAAACTACGAGCCATAACTGAAACTCCTAATGATGTGGACATCCTACAAAAGGGCCTCATTGAGAGATGCCTGGTGTCAAAGCCATGGCCTCAAGCTCAATGCCAAAAAGTGCATTGTCATCCCCTTTGGTAAAAACTCTGTACCCATGAATTACAACATAGGTGGTAGTATACTTAACACCGAAAGTGTGATGAGACCTTGGGACACAGGTGGACAGTAGTCTCTCCTTTGCTAATCACATTGCCAGAGTAGTCAGGAAATCCTTCTACGTGGCACACCTAATCACAAAAGGTTTCTCATCCAAAAACAGAGAGGTCATTGTTCCCCTCTACTCATCCCTCATTAGACCCATTATATAGTACTTTACTCCTTTGCATATCACCTACTCAGAGGTGATCTCTGCCTAACATAAAAAGCTGTGTCAAACCCAGAGCTGTTGGACATGCTCCACTTAAAGAAGTCCCAATCCCTCTGAGCTACACGCTCTAGGGATCTAAACCTTGTCACCACAATAAACAGAACATGCCGGAGGAATAGATTCCTGTCCCAGAGGCTTCCCATACTCTGGAATAAACTACCTATCTATATCAAACAAAGCTCTTTATTAGTACTCTTCAAGAAAAATCTTGAGTGGATGGGAAATGGGAAATTCACCCCGGGGATCACTTCTGTGTGTCTGCTCGACAGTGGCACAGGAAAATAATTTTCTTGGGTGGCAAAAGCCAGGGTACCCTTTTGGCTGGGCTTGTATTGGCCCAAGGGCCGATAGACTCTTGCTGTTCATAGGTAGGTACTACGCTATCACAGAAGATACAGATTTTGAAGAAGGTGAAGGGTCCCCACGGTCACTTCTTGAAGAGATCTCATCTGGAGACATCCTAGAAATCCTTAAGCAGAGAGGTGGCTGGACGCCCAGCAGCTCATCATTCCAGGAGTCCGTATTGTTGGAGGCCTTTGGTACTGGCCCGTCTACCTCTTGGGTGACTCTGCCCTTGGTACTGACCAGTCTACCTCCTGGGTGACTCTGCCCTGCCGATGAGCTCAGTGAGTTGATCTTTATGGCATCACCTGTAGACCAGCAGATGTCTTTCAAGAATGCAACTGCAGTCCTGACATATGGGTTGTCCTGCCTCAGGCAGCCCTTCGGTCGGCCGGATTCCAAAGTCTGGGTCCGGCGTCGGCTGATGTCACCTCCTCCCCGACGTCAGAGCAGCTGGGGTATAAAGGCATCCGCCGACGCCATCTTCTTCAGTCTTTCTTGCTGCGTGGTGCCCGAAGCAGAAGCAGTTCGCAAGTGCCGGTCGGTCAGCTCCTGTGTTTTCAGTTACCGAAGTCGTCAGAAAACTAAGTACCCCGTTGGGGAACATTTTTCTTGCCTCAGCCAATGTCAGAAAAAATTGAAAAGGTTAATAATTGTTTGTCTTGTGGTAAACAAATACCTCATAAGGACTTCCATTCTTACTGCCTTCCCTGCCTGGGCCCAGACCACGACGTCTCGGCCTGTGCTTGCTTTAATAAGCGCAACTCAGGCGCCGGGCAGAATTTGCCGAAGACTTTTTTGGCGAAAATTACGCTTATATTATGCCGTCGGAACAACTGACAGCACATATTTCCAAAAAACGTAAGGACCGGGACCGACATCCTTGGCCCGCGTCATCCACCGATACCATGCCTAAGCCTTCCGCGAGTGCATCGGTCTCTTTGGAGGCGGTAATTCAACCGCTCCATGCCGACGACACCGCTTTAACGCGTACTTCGGTCCCGGAGGTTTGCCCGGTGCTGGTTGTTGATTTTCCTCCCGAAACCGAAGCTCAAGATTTACCTGACACCATACCAGTGGATAAAGTTACTCCTGCACGTGGGGCAGCTAGGGCTCCGGTCTCCATGTCCATCAAGGCCTACACACGTGCTAAGGCTGCCAGCCAGGCTAAGGCCCATCCTCCTAAATCTTTTTCCCAGGGCCCCTCTTCTGATAAACAGATCATGACTCTAGCTGCAGATCTAATCTCTCTAATCAGAGGTTCTCAGTCGCATCCAGACAGAAGTTCTCAGCTGCCTGCAGATAAAAGGCCTAGGACTGAGCAGACAGATACCCTCTCTTCAGATGAAGCCTCTAGGGATTCCGAGCACTCAGATACCCAGGAAGAATCCTTCCAGGCCTACGAGGACTCTGATGCTGAGGAATCAATTCCTTCTGCCTCTCCTCCAGAGGATATTTCTTTCGGAGAAGTTCTCCACTCCATGAGAGAACATTTTCAGTGGCAGGGTCAGGAATTCTCTGACTCCAGGAAAAGGCTACGTACCTTCCTTAAGTTACCCCAGCACAGACCATTAGCTATTCCTCCAGTGTTGGATGTCTTGGATGATGTATACTCAGACTCCAGTGCTTCCCCTGATTCTCTCCCTCCTGCTCCTGTCAAGCCAGACAGATATTACAGGGTTCCTGAAACTCATAAGCATCTCTTTAAGGCCCACTCTGTGGATTTAGAAACTATTTCTCAGGGGCCCAAAGGAGTGGCTACTTCCTCGGCCAAAAACCCTTTGCCCGCGGACAGAGAATCTAGGTCCCTGAAGAGATGGGGCAAAAAAGTTTATACCTCTTCCACCCTTGCCATGAGGTCACTTAACTGTCTTTTTCATATGTTTCAGTACCAGGATTACTTAATGGATGATTTGCAGAAATAGTTAGCCTCTCCTGAGCCTATAGATAGAAAGGCATTGCAGGATTTGGTTCATAACACTCAGCAGGTTAGCAATCATTTTCTTCAGTGTGGTTATGATGCATTGGAAGCTTCATGTAGGGCAGCTATGACAGGTGCCGTTATACGTAGACATGCTTGGTTGAAAGAACAGCCACTGCCAGACCATGTTAAAGTAAAGCTCCTAGATGCACCTCTGGAAAAACAGAAACTTTTTGGTGCTAATGCACAGGATGTGTTGAAGTCTATTGAGGAAAAGGCTAAATCAGTACAGACAGTCGAGGATTTCCTCCAGGTTCAGCCACCCAGATTCAGCAGGAATTGGCCTTCAAAGAATTGGTCCTTTCCAGACACTGACAAGTTTCAAAGGGGAAAAACAGGCGTGCTCGAGGTAGAGGGCAATACCGAGGCTCCTACAGGGGCCGCCAATGGCAACCACCAAATCAGAGAAGTGGCGCAGGGAGTTCAGCTGCACCACAGGGACAATCACAATGACTTGACTTTCACACCGCTGACCAAGGCTCAAAGAGAAGCACCTCTAGGCGGAAAATTATCCTTATTTTCAAAGAACTGGCACATTTTAACCAAGGACAAATGGATTCTGGACATAGTAGACAAAGGTTACAGGTTCCACTTCCATACCTTACCAACGAGACAAGGCATGCCAAACCTGCCACAAAATCAAAGGGCAGAGGCACTCATACAAGTTTCAAAGCTGTTACAAATAAAAGCAATAGAAAAGGTTCCTCCTCAGGAACAAGGCCAGGGATTCTATTCAAGACTGTTCCTTGTTCCAAGAAAAGAAAAGCAATGGAGACCTATACTGGACTTGTCCGCTCCAAACACTTTCATCATTGTGCCAAATTTCAAAATGCTGACGTTACAGCAACTCCTTCCCATGCTGGGCAAGGGGTCTTGGCTGGTTACTCTGGACCTCAAGGAGGCATACCTGCATGTCCCAATCAGACACAGTTGCAGAAGATACCTCAGATTTCTTGCAGGGTCAGAGCATTATCAATTCTCAGCATTGCCGATGTCCTTCAAGAATGCAACTGCAGTCATAACATGTGGGTTGTCCTGCCTCAGGCAGCCCTCGGTCGGCCGGATTCCAAAGTCTGGGTCCGACGTCGGCTGATGTCGCATTTCTCTCCGTCAGAGCGGCTGGAGTACATAAGCATCAGCCGACGCCATTTTCTTCAGTCTTTCTTGCCGCGCGGTGCCCGAAGCAGAAGCAGTTCGCAAGTGCCGGTCGGTCAGCTCCTGTATTCTACGATACCGAAGTCATCAAAAAAGCTAAGTACCCCGTTGGGGACCTTTTCTTGCCTCAGCCGATGTCAGAAATTACTGAAAAAGTTAACAGTTGTCTTTCTTGTGGTAAACAAATACCTCATAAGGATTTCCACTCTTACTGCCTGCCTTGCCTGGGCCCAGACCACGACATCTCGGCCTGTGTAGCCTGTGCTCGCTTCAACAAGCGCGCTCTCAGGCGCTGGGCGGAGTTCGCTGAAGATTATTTCGGCGATAATTTTGCTTACACCATGCCGTCGGATCTTCCGACATCGCAAACTCCCAAAAAGCGAAAAGACCGGGACAGACATCCTCGGCCCGCGTCTACCACCGACTCCACGCCAAAACCTAGCGCGAGTGCTCCGGTTCCCTCTGAGACTTGTCTCTCCACCGCTCCGAACCAAAGACACCGCATTACCGACTACTCCGATTCCAGACATTACTCCGCCAGTTATAGATTTTCCTCCGGATACCGAAACCGAGGAAATGCCCGAGACCATTGCTGTAGACAAGGTCACTCCTGCACGTGGAGCTGCCAGGCCCCCTATGGCCATGTCTATTGAGGCCTACACTAGGGCTAAGGCAGCCAGCAAAACAAAGCATATTATTTCTAAATCCTTACCTCAGCCGACTCCAGAGACACAAATTATGTCCATGGCTGCTGATTTGATTTCCATGATTAGAGGTTCACAGGCCCATCCTGAGAGAGGATCCCAGCCTCCTCCTGATAAAAGGCCCCGGGTTGAACCCTCTGATCCTACTCCTTCAGATGAAGATTCTGAGGGCTCTGTCCACTCAGATAGCCAGGAAGAGCTCTTCCAGACCTATGAGGACTCTGATGCAGAAGATTCTATCCCCTCGGCCTCCCCTCCTGAGGATATTTCCTTTGGGGAAGTTCTGCACACCATGAGGGAACATTTCAAGTGGCAAGGTCAGGAATATTCTGATTCTAGGAAACGCCTTAGGACTTTCCTTAAGAAGCCTCAGCACAAGCCCTTAGCTATTCCTCCTGTACTTGATGTTCTGGATGATTTGTATTCTGACTGTAGTGCTACCCCTGATTCTCTTCCTCCTGCTCCAGCCAAGCCAGACAGGTATTACAGGGTCCCAGAAACTCATTCCCATTTATTCAGGGCCCATACTGCTGATTTGGAAACTATTTCACAGGGGCCTAAAGGAGTTTCAGCCTCCACCTCAAAAAATCCTTTGCCCTCCAACAGGGAAGCTAGGTCATTAGAGATGGGGCAAAAGGTTTACACATCCACTACCTTATCTATGAGAGCTTTAAATTGCCTTTTTTCATATGTTACAATATCAGGATTATCTGTTAGAAGATTTACAAAAAACATTAGCCACTCCTGATCCTTTAGACAGGAAGACTTTGCAGTAAGCTGTACATAACACTCAGCAAGTAAGCAATCACTTTCTGCAGTGTGGATATGATGCACTGGAAGCTTCATGTAGGGCAGCTATGACAGGGGCAGTCATTCGTAGACATGCTTGGTTAAAAGATCAACCTCTACCAGATCATGTAAAAGCAAAACTTCTGGATGCACCTTTGGAAAAGAACAAGCTTTTTGGTGCAAATGCTAAGGATGTGTTAAAGACCATCGAAGAAAAAGCAAAATCAGTTCAGACTGTGAAAGATTTCCTGCAGGTTCAACCCCCCAGATTCAGTAGGAATTGGCCTTCAAAAAACTGTTCCTTTCCTAATCCAGAAAAGTTTCAAAGGGGTAAGAACAGACGTGGCCGAGGAAGAAGCCAATACAGAGGCCCTTACAGGGGACGACAATGGCAGCCAGGAAACCAAAGAAGTGGCGCAGGGGTTTCACCTGCCCCACAACCACAATCTCAATGACTTTCCTCTACTACCGCCTACCAGGGAACAACTAGAAGCTCCCTTGGGCGGGAAATTATCTCTGTTTGCAGAAAACTGGCACAGACTGACAAAGGACAAATGGATTTTGGACATTATAGACCGAGGGTACAGGTTTCATTTTCATACCTTACCAAGAAAACAAGGCATGCCAAACCTACCACAAAATCAGAGGGCAGAGGCTATCAAGCAAATCACTCTGCTGACTCGAATGAAAGCAATAGAAAGAGTTCCACAACAAGAACAAGACCAGGGTTTTACTCAAGACTGTTCCTTGTTCCAAGAAAAGAATCTCAATGGAGACCAATACTGGACTTGTCCGCATTAAACACCTTTCTCATAGTACCAAAGTTCAAAATGCTGACTCTACAGCAACTCCTTCCCATGCTGGGCAAGGGGTCGTGGCTGATTACTCTGGACCTCAAGGAGGCATACCTGCATGTCCCTATCAGACACAGCTGCAGAAGATACCTCAGATTTCTTGCAGGGCCAGAGCATTATCAATTCTCAGCATTGCCATTTGGCTTATCTACTGCGCCCAGAGTATTTACAAAATGCCTGGCTTCAGTAATTGCTCATTGCAGGCTCCAGGGTATACAAATTTACCCGTACCTGGATGACTGCCACATACAAGCGGGCGACAAATTGATGTTGACAAAAAACCTGAATTATGTCATACGATTACTTCAAGCTCTGGGATACACAGTCAACTTCCAAAAGTCAAGACTGCAGCCATCCCAGCAAATAATCTTCTTAGGAGCCAAACTAGACACAGCCTCTCAGATGGCTTACCTGACAGAAGACAAGCAAGAGAAGTTAACTCATTACTTCAAAGGTTTAGCAAAACTCACCCAGATGACTGCAAGGAGATTCCTACAGGCCCTGGGTTACATGGCATCCTGCATTCTCCTGGTTCCATTAGCAAGACTACACATGAGAAAGCTTCAATGGTACCTAAAAAGCATTTGGTCTCAACACAGCAACAACTTGGAGACAATCATACCACTCATTCCATGCCTACAAAAGGAATTCCTATGGTGGGCCTCGGTGAGCCAGGCAAACACAGGTATGTCATTCAAAAAAACAGAGATAACACAGACCATGACTACAGACGCCTCAGACCTCGGATGGGGGGCGCACATGGAAGGCAGGTGTATACAAGGACAATGGTCTCCAAAGGAAACACATCTGCATATAAACCAAAAGGAAATGCTGGCAGTAATGCATGCCATCGAGGCTTTTCAACACCAACTCCAGCAAGGCCATTTAATGATACGGACAGACAACACCACTGTGATGTGGTACAAAAACAAGCAGGGGGGCACCCACTCTTACCCCCTTTGCAGACTGACAATGCAGCTTTGGGAGAAATCACTGAGCCTAAACATCCAGTTACAATCCCAGTTTGTTCCAGGAAAAGACGATCCCAGTTTGTTCCAGGAAAAGACAATCCCAGTTTGTTCCAGGAAAAGACAATGTGTTGGCGGACAGCCTAAGCAGGAATTTCACAGATCCACACGAGTGGAGGTTACATCCGAAGGCCTTCAGACAACTCACTTCGACATGGGGCAAGCCAGAAGTGGACCTATTTGCCTCTCACCTCAACCATCTTCTACCAAAATTTTGCACAAGGACATACCATCCAAAAGCTTGGAAAACAGATGCCCTCTCATTCAACTGGAACTCCCTAGCAATCTGTGCATTCCCACCTCTGCCACTGATGACCCCAATATTACTAAAGATCAAAGCAGAGAAGCCCAAGGGAATCCCAATAGCTCCGGACTGGCCAAGACAACACTGGTACCCACTACTACGGAGCATATGCCACACCAGGAGGTGGGCCCTCCCCCAGTGGCCTCTACTTTTGACTCCACACAATTTCGAAACACTGCATCCAAATCTTCTGACACTGCAGCTAACAGCCTGGGAGATCCCATAAATAATTTCAGCTTATCTCTCTCCAAGGAAGTTCAGCAGATACTAACAGAGGCTCGAAGACCATCCACCAGAAAGGTTTACTTAGCAAAGTGGAAAAGATTCAGCAATTGGAATACCAGCAAGGGACATGATGCATCATTGTTGAACATCCCACTCATCTTGGAATATTTGGCAGATATGTTAAAGAACGGCCTCTCATATTCTTCCATAAAGATACATGCATCTGCTATTTCAGCTAGATACAACACTGATCCTCCTGTTTTTTCTCACCCCTTACTAAGGCAATTCCTCGGGGGAATCAAGAACATTATGCCGCCAAGAAAGGCCCCAGTGCCAGCCTGAGACCTCAATTTTGTCTTAGAAAAACTGACTCTACCTCCATTTGAACCAGCAGCTTCAGTTGACTTGCAATTTCTCTCATGGAAGACAGCTTTCCTGTTGGCAATTACCTCAGCAAGAAGGGTTTCGGAGCTACAGGCCCTAATGGCAATACCACCCTTTATCGTTTTTCATAGAGACAGGGTTTCATTAAGGACCAACCCTACTTTTATGCCAAAGGTGGTTTCTAGGGTTTCTTTAAATCAAGCCATTCATCTGCCTGCTTTCTTCCCCAATCCTGAGAATAAGGGGGAAAGACTGTTGCATACCTTGGACATTCACAGACAACTTCAATACTACCTGGACAGAACAAAGGCCAGTAGGAAGTCTGAACAACTTTTTGTAGCTTACGCCCCTGCAGTCCAAGGAAAAGCAATTTCAAAACAGACTATTTCTAAATGGATTGGACATTGCATCAGATTCTGTTATTCCTTTCATGGAAAGACTGTTCCAGCTAATGTCAGACCACATTCCACCAGAGCTACAGCCACCTCTACAGCATTCTTAAGAGGGGGGCCTACCAAGGACATTCTAGAAGCTGCTACATGGAGCTCCGTGCATACATTCTCCAAACACTACAATCTCCCTCTATACTCCAGATCCAGAGCAGGCTTTGCTTCGGCAGTCCTGCAGGGTTTGATTGCCACACCATCTCTTTCCTAGAGCATACCTCCTCCCCCAGCTAAGCTGTGGTATTCTACCCACATGTTATGACTGCAGTTGCATTCTTGAAGGACATAGAACAGTTTTGTCCTACCATAAATGTAGATGTCCGATAGACATGCAACTGCAGTCGGATTTTCCCTCCCTCCATACCCCTCTATGCCTAGGGTCCACTCCTATCCCTGTTACTCTTAGCTGGGGATATCTGTTATGGTGTATTTGTTTTATTGCTCATTTATTTGTTTGGAATCCTGTTTTTGTCTTCCAATTTGATTACAGCCTTCCTTGGAGGTCACCTGGCATCTGGGGCAAGAAACACTGAAGAAAATGGCGTCGGCTGATGCTTATGTACTCCAGCCGCTCTGACGTCAGAGAGAAATGCGACATCAGCCGACGTCGGACCCAGACTTTGGAATCCGGCCGACCGTGGGCTGCCTGAGGCAGGACAACCCACATGTTATGACTGCAGTTGCATGTCTATTGGACATCTACATTTATGGTAGGTACAAAACTGTACTATTCCTCCTTCAGAGGCAGGGGAGGAAGAACAAATGGTAGACTTCGCCCTAGAGGCAGGGGAGGTCCACAAAATCAGGGAGGTCACGATTCCTTTCATGACCATCCCTATCAGCATTCCTGATGTGGAACCTGACTGTGCGTCTCTGGATCCGGTCGGGGGTCGCCTGTCTTTGTACCCAGAAGCCTGGCTAAATATCACCCGAGACAAGTGGGTACAAGACATTATCACCAGAGGTTACTCTGTACCCTTTTCCCTTCCACCACGCCCTCCCAAAAGGATCCCAGATGTACCACCCAATCACAGGGATCAAGCAGCTATAGAGATAGAAAAGCTGCTGTTAGAAAGAGTTGTCCAAAAGGTCCCAGTAGACCAAACAGGATTCGGAACATACTCCATATTCTTTTTAGTTCCAAAAAGAACAAGACACTGGAGACCCATTTTAGACCTCAGCAGGTTAAACGAGTATGTAAAGAAGTCCAAGATCTGAATGTTCACTCTACAATCCATACTCCCTCTGTTAAGGAAAGAAAATTGGATGTGCTCAATAGATCTCCACAATGCCATGCCTACTACCACATCAAGATGGACAAAGCATCAAGGAGTTTTCTACGCTTCCGACTGGGAACCGATCATTACCAGTTTCGGGCACTGCCTTTTGGTCTCACCGCAGCCCCCCGGGTGTTCACCAAATGCATGGCAATAGTGACAGCCCATCTGAGGCGTCAGGGAATTCAAGTTTTTCCATACCTGGACGATTGGCTCGTGACCGCCACCACCAGGCATCTTCTAGTTCAATCCGTAGACTCCACAATCAAGCACTGTTCCCAGTTGGGAGTCTCTCTAAATTGGGAAAAATCCTTAACTTTGCCCGCTCAATATATAACCTTTATAGGAGCAAACATCGACACTGTCTCTGATAGCCAGACTACCAACAGTCAGTCTACAAAATCTTTCACAGCAGATTTGCAGGTTACTTCCCCTTCGAAGAGTCAAAGCGAAGGTGGTGTTACAACTTCTTGGAACAATGGCTTCAACTGTAGCATTGGTACCATTAGCAAGACTACATATGAGAATACTCCAGTGGCTCCTGTCATCCCAGTGGTCTTTTCAGCAGTTGCCCCTGCATCACCAGATACTAATCACAGATTCTTGCAAAAAGGATCTCCGTTGGTGGATTTAGCCAGGTCAACTTACCACAGGGACTCCCTTTGTACTGCACCAACCCATTGCCACTGTGACCACGGATGCCTCTCAGATGGTGGTGGTGGTGGGGGGGGGCATTATCTAGGCAGGACTGTCCAAGGCACATGGCAAGATCACGAGGCTCGTCTGCACATCAGTGTCCTAGAGATGAGAGCGTTGCTTCTAGCATTGCAGCCACTTCACGACTTTCTCCCTCTAGGGATGATAGCTATCCAGACAGGGCAACATGTCGGTGGTATGGTATCTAAACAAGCAAGGAGGAACCAGATCTTACCCCTTTATGTCGAGAGGCCCTGCGAGTTTGGAACTGGACGATTTCTTACCAACGCTTTCTCATTGCAACGCACATCCCGGGGACATACAATGTGATAGCAGACAAGCTAAGCAGGGCAATTTTGTTACCTCATGGATGGTCTTTGAACCAGAAAGTAGCCCAACAGATCATCCACAAATCATACAATGTGATAGCAGACAAGCTAAGCAGGGCAATTTTGTTACCTCGCGGATGGTCTTTGAACCAGAAAGTAGCCCAACAGATCATCCACAAATGGGGACAACCCTGCTGCGATCTCTTTGCCAGCCCCATCAGTGCCAAATGCAGCACCTTTTTCTCCCTCATTCCCTTTCCGGGAGAGTCTCCAAGAGATGCACTTGTCCATGATTGGCCCCCGGGACGACTTTATGCATTTCCTTCTTTTCCACTTATTCCCAAGGTTGTACAGAAAGCATGTTGGGAAGCAAGATGATCCTCATCACTCCTTACTGGCCTCGTCAGATTTGGTTACCTTTCCTCTGGCCTCACCTGTTAGACTATCCATGGACTCTGGACCCAGTACCAGACCTCTTGACACACGTCTGGATGTTCTTCGTGTTTCACTGTTGCAGTCATTACATTTGGGTAATCTGCTGCCAGGTTGCCCTCAGTCGGCCTTATTAACATCTTGGGTCCTGTGTCGGTTGCTGTCCCTTCTTCCCTGACATCAGGTCGTCAGGGGTATAAAACATATGCAGCCGACTCCATTACATCAGTCTTTTTTGCCACGCGGTGCCCGAAGCTGAAGCAGTTTGCAAGTGCCGGTCGGCCGACTGCTGAAATTTTCATTTTCGAGTTTCAGAACCAAAGTCTTCAACTAAAAAGATAAGTACTCCGTTGGGGAAACTTTTTCTTGCTCCTTACCGATGTCAGTAAAAGTTAATAATTGCATTACTTGTGGGAAGTAAATACCTCATAAGGATTTTCATTTGTACTGTATTCCTTGCCTAGGCCCTGACCATAACGTACCTTGCTGTCAGTTTTGTGCTAAATTTAATCAGCGCACTATTAAACGTCAGTACTTTTTGCCTCTAAATATTTTGGCTCACGCTTTAATTATCCAGAAAATGTCATCTGTTAGCAATCCGACTACCAAAATACCTAAAAAAACGCAAAGAAAAAAGACAGGCCATCGAGGTCCAAAACTGACTATGCTTCTCCTAAGCCAATCGCTAGTTCGCCGGTACTCAGTGAGGTGCTTTCGCAGCCCCTAATACCCACTACTTCTGATTCGCAGGCCTCTACTGAGACCCATTCGGAGTCCGGTATGCCGCGAGATGCTTCAGTTATGGAACCCGTGGATGTCTCTACCTTAGATGGGTCCGGAGCCACTGTGCAGGCACCAGCTTCTGAGGGTGTTTTCAGGCCTGCAGATTTGAATATTAGACCAACGCCATCTTCAAAACTTAGGCTAAAATATAAATCTATGTCTAAAAAAATGATGCCTGGGCCACATGTGCAGGCCCCTATGCCTAAAAAAGCAAATGATCAAAATGGCTGAAGATTTAATTACTCTGATCAGGGGTAGCCAACCCCCCCCCCCCCTTCTAAGAGGCGTAGGCAAGACATTGATCATGAATCTTCTGAACAGGATTCTATTTCTTCTGACTCTTCTAATGAACAGGGTTTGTCTATTGAACAGGGTTTGTATATACCTACTTATAAGGACTCTGATGCAGAAGATTCCATTTGTTCTGCTTCTCCCCCTGAGTATTTTTCTTTTGGGGAAACTTTGCATACCTTACGGGAACATTTCCACTGGAAAAGTCAGGATTTCTCTGAATCTAAAAAGAGACTTGGGGATTTTCTTATTCTTCCTCAACATAGGTCTTTGGCTATACCTCCTGTCCTAGACATTGTTGATGATGTTTTTTCAGAATCTAGTATGGCTCCTGATTCTCTGCCTTCGGCTCCTTGTAAGCAGACAAGATACTACAGGGTTCCTGACTCCCACAAATTCATTTTCAAAAATCCTATTGCAGAACCTGAAACCATTTCTCAGGGTCCCAAGGGCATTAAGGCCTCTACTGCTAAAAATCCTACCCCTTCTGATGGAGATTCCAGGGCGCTGGATAGATGGGGTAAGAAGGTTTACACTTCTGCAACCTTGGCAATCAGGGCTTTAAGCTGTCAATTTCATACGCTTAAATACCATCAGCATATCATGGGACTGCTTAAACAGAAAATGATGTTAATTTCTAACTGTGTGGAAAATAAAAATGTACAGTATTTATTGCATTCAGCTGAACAAGTTGGAAAACCTGCTTTGCAATGTGGTTTTGATTCTTAGGAGGCCTCTTGCAGGGCTGCTGTAACTGGCTCTATGCTAAGAAGACATGCTTGGCTCAAAGAGCAAACTCTGCCTGATCATGTTAAAGCAAAATTGTTGGATGCTCCTTTACAACAGGACCGTCTCTTTGGTAATAAGGCTGAAGAAGTTGTAAAAAAGATGGAAGATAACACTAAATCTATGCAAACTGTGAAAGATTTCTTACAAGTGCAACCCCCAAGATTTAGTGGGCACTGGCCTACTAAGAACTGGTCCTTTCCATTTCCTTCGGGAGCCACTCAAGTCAAACTCAGACATTCCAAAGGCTCCAGGTTTCAGTCACAAGGGACTTTTAGATCAAAACAATGGGGTGCCTCCTCTTCCAAATCTGGAAACAACAAGGCACCTCCCTATGGTAAGCAGTCTCATTGACTTCACTTGACAATTACCAAGCACTTACCTTTTAGCTGCCCCTTTGGGGGGGGGGGGGTCTTGCACCTCATGCAAGAAACTGGCAAATTATAACCCAGGACAAATGGGTTTTAAATATAGTATCCCAGAGGTACAGATTTCATTTCCACACGTTGCCTATCCCAAACAGATGGCCAGACCTACCCCCAAATCAGTGGGCAGAGGCCCAGAAACAAGTACTGTCCCTCATGAACAATAGGGGCTATTCAACCAGTACCAGAAGAGGAAAAGGGACAAGGCTTCTATTCAAGACTTTTCCTGGTACCCAGAAAAGACAAGTCATGTCATCCAATTCTGGACTTATCTACTCTAAACACATTTCTGGACATTCTAAAATTCAAGATGCTGACTCAACAGCTACTTTCTATGCTAGGCAAAGATGCCTGGTTGGTAACTCTAGGCTTAAGAGGCTTACCTGCATATCCCAATCAGGGAATCTCTCAGAAGATACCTCCGCTTCAAAGCAGGCTACTTGCATTACCAGTTCTCTGCACTGCCCTTTGGCTTATCTACTGTGCCCAGGGTCTTCACAAAGTGCCTGGCTCCAGTAATTGCATTTTGCAGGCAAAGAAATATTCAAATATATCCGTACCTGGACGATTGTCTAATTCAGGCAGAAAACCGGGACATTCTTCTAAAACATCTGGTGTTTGTAAAATTTGTCTAGGGTACACTATAAATGAAAAGAAATCACAACTGTTACCCTCTCAAAAAATTACATTCCTGGGTGCAAGCTTGAATACAACTGCCCAGATGGCTTACCTTACACCAGAAAAGCAAATTCATTCAGTAACTTGCTTCAAACAGGTGGCCACAAAAACTCTGCTATCTGCAAGACAAATTCTGCAAGCCTTGGGGTTCATGGCCTCCTGCATTCTTCTAATTCCATGTGCAAGACTGCATATGAGGAGACTTCAGTGGTACTTAAAAAGTTTATGGAGTCAACATTGTCACAGCCTGGAAACAATGATTCTGATCATACCTTGCCTGCAACTAGAGTTCCTATGGTGGGCAGAGGCCTGCCACCAAAACAAGGGACTGCCATTCACTCCACCCCCTGCCACCCAAACCCTAACTATAGACTTAGCAGACTTTGCTTGGGGGGCTCATCTGGCAGGAAGTGCATTCAGGGCAAATGGAGCCCAAATCAAATGCACCTTCATATCAGTCAAAAAGAAATGTTAGCTGTACAGAATGCACTGACAGCCATTAAGGACTACCTTCATCCAGGACAATTAAAAGACAGACAACACCACAGTTATGTGGTACATAAACAAGCAGTGGGGTACACGCTCCTACCCCCTTTGCAGACTAGCCATAGCATTGTGGAACACGGCCTTGACCTATCAGATACAACTACAAGCTCAATTCCTGCCAGGAAAGCTGAATACTCTGGCAGACTATCTAAGCAGAAATCTCATGGACCTACACGAATGGAAACTGGAGCCACGGATTTTCAACATATTGACACACAAATAGGGGAGTCCAGACATAGATCTATTTGCCTCACCCCATAACTATCAGTTGGACAAATTCTGCACGAGAACTGCTCACAAAAAAGCCTGGAAAGTGGATGCTCTATCATTCAGCTGTAAAAACCTGTCAGTCTATGCCTTTCCCCCTCTGCTCTCCAAAGTTCTACTAAGTCAAACAGGACAAACCAAAAATGATTTTGATTGCTCCAGACTGGCCTCGCCAAAACTGGTACCCACTCCTGCGCAATGTGTCACACCTCTGTGGCACCTGACTCAGACACCTTGCTTACTGTCTCAGCAGAACAACCAAATTCTTCACACTCGGCTCCAAACTTTGAATCTTGCAGCGTGGCTAATCACCTAAATTCACCCTTATCCCTCAGCAAGCCTCTGATGGATGTCATTTTGGAGGCAAGAAGGCCTAGTACTAGAAAGTCTTATGCTGACAAATGGAAAAGATTCTGTGCCTGGAATCACTCACAAGGGATAAGCACAGCAGTGCCCAATATTCCTCATATTTTGCAATACTTAACTGAGATGCTTCACAAGGGCTTGTCCTTTTCTTCAAAAAAATACATGCCTCAGCCAATGTTCTTCGTGTTTCACTGTTGCAGTCATTCATTTGGGTAATCTACTGGCAGGTTACCCTCAGTTGGCCTAAATAACAAAGTCTTGGGTCCTGTGTCCGTTGCTGTCTCCTCTTCTATGACGTCAGGGTTATAAAACATGCAGCCGACTCCATTTTAATCGGTCTTTCTTACCGCGCGGTGCCTGAAGTAGAAGCAGTTCGCAAGTGCCAGTTGGCCGAATCCTGAAATTTTCGTTTTCGAGTTTCAGAATCACAGTCTTCAAACTAAAGCTAAGTACCCTGCTGGGGAAACTTTTTCTTGCTCCTTACCGATGTCAGTAAAAGTTAATAATTGTATTACTTGTGGGAAGCAAATACCTCATAAGGATTTTCATTTGTACTGTACTCCTTGCCTAGGCCCTGATCACAACGTGCCTTGCTGTCGGTTTTGTTTTAAATTTAACCAACCCACTATTAAGCGTCGGTACATTTTTGCTTCTAAATACTTTGGTTCAAGATTTAACTATCCTGAAATGTCATCTGTTAGCAGTCCAACTATCGGAATTCACAAAAAAACGCAAGTAAAAAGACAGACCGTCGAGGTCCAAAACCGACGACAAAGCTTCTAAGCCAGTAGACGGTTCGCCGGTACTCAGTGAGGCGCTTTCGCAGCCCCTGATGCCTGCTACTTTTGAGTCACAGGCCTCTACTGAGACCCATTTGGAGTCCAGTATGCCACGAGATTCTCCAAGTATTGAACCCACGGATGTCTCTCCCTTAGATGGGTCTGGAGCCGCTGAGCAGGCACTGGCTTCTCATGGTGTTTTCAGGCCTCGGCATTTGTATATTAAACCGATGCCATCATCAAAAACACGGCCAAAACCTACTTATATGTCTAAAAAACTGATGCATGAGCCACGTGCTCAGGCCCCTATGCCTAAAAAAACAAATGGAAAACAGTAAATTCAAAACGAAAACTGGCAAAAAACAGAACTAGTAGTAAAATCCCACGGCAGAATAAACAGACACGGACCTTTATTGTAAGCGCTTTCGGTCAAGGTATTACCTCAACCTTCTTCAGACATAGACAATTTTAACAACCACACAACTTTACGTAAATACCCAATACTTAATTAATAATTCGCTCCCTTAATTAATCCATTAAATATCTTGACATTTTAAAGCAACAGCAAGCTTATAACTTTTGCTATGGCTATACATTTGTTAAATAAAAAGTGAAATAAATAAATAATGTGCATAGTATAAGTAATATGTTCATGTATATATACAAGATGTATGTGCATGTAATATACAAACTTGCTTAAATATTAAAATGTTAACATTTAAACTTTCCTTTGAAAGTATTGTTACCTGAAATAATTTGACTCACCCCAAAGTTGCAGTATCTATGCACAACACACTCTTATTCTGCAAAATCTCTCCAACAACTCCAATTATTAAAATCTCCTCATCTTATACATGTCAATAAAAATTATATATATATATATATATATATATATATATATATATGTACATACATGTATATACCCATACATTTATGTGTGTATGTATAACAATAGATTACATAGCAATGAATAAATAAATAAATAAATAAATCTATGTTAACAACCAAACAATCTCCTGTCAACCTTATATTGTATAAAAACATTCTATGTAAATGTAGTTAAAATCAAAAATTAATATATAAAAGATATACAAAATGTTTAAATGTTATGAAAGAACTTATACAGAATTAGTAAACAATATTCATAAACAGTACATTATGATACACAGCAACCAATAATTTTCTTATCTCCTTAGTGCCCTCAGTTTTAAAATGCATTTGATTGATGCATACTCATTTAAGCCTGGCGGAATTTGGGCTAATGTTCTAATTTGCCACAATAATTCTTGTTCTTCGAGCCATAATTGCCATGGGCCCCCCCTAATGTCAATCTTAACTTGTTGAATGACAGTGAATACAAAATGGTGCGTAGGATATTCACTTATGTGCCTAGCTAGTGCATTATTTAGATCTTTCTTCCCTATAGCATAAAGATGTTCATACACTCTTTTCTTTAATGCAAATGTGGCAAATTGTATAAGTTCTTTCATAACATTTAAACATTTTGTATATCTTTTATATATTAATTTTTGATTTTAACTACATTTACATAGAATGTTTTTATACAATATAAGGTTGACAGGAGATTGTTTGGTTGTTAACATATAGATTTATTTATTTATTTATTTATTTATTCATTGCTATGTAATCTATTGTTATACATACACACATAAATGTATGGGTATATACATGTATGTACATATATATATGTATATATATATATATATATATATAATTTTTATTGACATGTATAAGATGAGGAGATTTTAATAATTGGAGTTGTTGGAGAGATTTTGCAGAATAAGAGTGTGTTGTGCATAGATACTGCAACTTTGGGGTGAGTCAAATTATTTCAGGTAACAATACTTTCAAAGGAAAGTTTAAATGTTAACATTTTAATATTTAAGCAAGTTTGTATATTACATGTACATACATCTTGTATATATACATGAACATATTACTTATACTATGCACATTATTTATTTATTTCACTTTCTATTTTAAATGTATAGCCATAGCAAAAGTTATAAGCTTGCTGTTGCTTTAAAATGTCAAGATATTTAATGGATTAATTAAGGGAGCGAATTATTAATTAAGTATTGGGTATTTAAGTAAAGTTGTGTGGTTGTTAAAATTGTCTATGTCTGAAGAAGGTTGAGGTAATACCTTGACCGAAAGCGCTTACAATAAAGGTCCGTGTCTGTTTACTCTGCCGTGGGATTTTACTACTAGTTCTGTTTTAAAAAATCAAATGATCAAAATGGCTGAGGATTTAATTCCAGCCCCCCCCTTGCTAAGAGGCTTAGGCAAGACACTGATTATGAATCTTCAGATCAGGTTTCTATTTCTTCTGATTCCTCTTCTGATCAGGATTTTTCTATACCACCCTATGAGGATTCAGATGCAGAAGAATCCATTCCATATACCCCCTTATGAGGACTCTGATGCAGAGAAATCCATCCCTTCTGCTTCTCCTCCTGAGGATTTTTCTTTTGGAGAGACTTTGCATACTTTAAGAGAACATTTTCATTGGGAGAGTCAGGACTTTTCAGAATACAAAGAGGCTTAGGGATTTTCTTCTTCCTCCTCAGCATAGGCCTTTGGCTATACCTCCTGTTTTAGACATTGTTGATGATGTTTTCTCAGAACCCAGCATGGCTCCTGATTCCCTGCCTCTGGCTCCTAGTAAGCCAGACAGATATTGCAGGGCTCCTGACTCCCACAAATTTATTTTCAAAAATCCTGCTGCTGACCCTGAAACTATTTCTCAGGATCCCAAGGGTGTTAAGGCTTCTACAGCCAAAAATCCTACCCCTTCAGATAGAGACTCCAGGGCGCTGGATAGATGGGGTAAGAAAGTTTATACGCCAACAACCCTAACAATAAGGGCTTTAATCTTCCAGTTTCAAATGCTTAAATATCAACAGCATGTTATGGGCTTACTGAAACAGAAAATGATTATTTCTGATTGTGTGGAAAATAGAATTACAGGACGTATTGCATTCAGATGAACAAGTTGGAAAGCATACTTTGCAATGTGGTTTTGATTCCTTGGAGGCCTCTTGCAGGACTGCCGTAACTGGATCTGTGATAAGAAGGCATGTTTGGCTCAAGGAGCAAAATCTGCCTGATCATGTTAAAGCTAAATTGTTAGACTGTCCTGCTGTAAAGGAGCATCTATTTGGTAATAAGGCAGAAGAGGTTTTAAAAAAATATGGAAGACAAAGCTAAATCTATGCAAACTGTAAAAGATTTCTTGCAAGTGCAGCCACCCAGGTTCAGTAGGCACTGGCCTACTAAGAATTGGTCCTTCCCAGTGTCCAACAGAGCTGCTCGGGTCAAACCCAGACGCTCCAAAGGCTCCAGGTTTCAGTTACAAGGATCTTACAGGACAAAATAATGGGGTGCCTCCATTTCCAAATCCGGAGGTAGCAAAGCACCACCCTACAGTAAACAGTCTCAATGACTTTCCTCTGCCATCTCCAAGCACTTATCTTTTGGCAGCCCCTTTGGGTGTGAAACTAGCACTTCATGCTCAAAATTGGCATCTAATTACCCAGGACAAGTGGGTCTTGCTTATCCCAGGGGTACAGATTTCATTTCCACACGTTACCAGTTCCAAATGGATGGCCAGATCTGCCACCAAGTCAGTGGACAGAGGCCCAGAAACAAGTAGTGTCCCCCATGGGTATGGGAGCTGTTCAACCAGTACCAGAAAAGGAAGAAGGACAAGGGTTTTATTCAAGACTTTTCCTGGTACCCAGAAAAGACAAATCATGGCGTCCAATTCTGGACTTATCCATTCTAAATACTTTCCTGGACATTCCAAAATTCAAGATGCTGACTCTACAACAGCTACTGCCTATGCTAGGCAAGGATGCCTGGTTGGTAACTCTAGACTTGAGGCATACCTGCATATCCCAATCAGGGATCTTGCAGAAGATACCTCTGCTTCAAAGCAGGCTATTTGCATTACCAGTTCTCTGCACTGCCATTTGGCTTATCTACTGTGCCCAGGGTCTTCACAAAGTGCCGGGCACCAGTAATTGCATTTTGCAGACAAACATTCAAATTTATCCATATCTGGACGATTGTCTCATTCAGGCAGAGTACAAGAACATTCTTCTTCAACATCTGGCGTTTGTAAAAAGGCTTCTAACATTCCTAGGGTACACCATAAACGAAAAGAAATCACAACTGGTACCCTCTCAAATAATTACATTCCTGGGTGCAAGCTTGAATACAACTGCCCAGATGGCTTACCTCACGCCAGACAAACAAATTCAATTGACAACATACTTCAAACAAGTGGCAACAAAAACCCAGCTATCTGCAAGACAAATTCTGCAGGCTTTGGGGTTCATGGCATCCTGCATTCTACTAATTCCATATGCAAGACTGCATATGAGGAAACTTCAGTGGTACCTAAAAAGCTTATGGAGTCAACATTGTCACAGCCTGGAAACAATGAATCTGAAGTAGGAGAATTCATTTGTCAGCAACCTGTGGGTATGGATCCGATATCGGATCCAAACCGGCATGGTTTATCCAGCTATGGATCCGAGCTCCTAGCTCCTCCCCTCACCCATAATGCCCTGCTCTCCCTACATGACCTCAGATCTAGTTTGCCGCGCATGGTAAAGGCTGGGTCGTCAGAGCTCCAAAAGCTAAGTTGTAATATTCTTTATTAAAGGGTTTTAAAATTGTTAAAACTTTACATTTGTGTGAAAGTTATAGGTTTCCATTCTGTTTATATCTTTTTTGGGTTAATTTAATATAGTTTTTACCCTCCCCTCGCTGGTTCGTAGTTGGTGTGTGTGTGTCTGTGTGTGTGTCTGTGTGTGTGTCTGTGTGTGTGTCTGTGTGTGTGTCTGTGTGTGTCTGTGTGTGTGTCTGTGTGTGTGTCTGTGTGTGTCTGTGTGTGTGTCTGTGTGTGTGTGTGTGTCTGTGTGTGTGTCTGTGTGTGTGTCTGTGTGTGTGTCTGTGTGTGTGTGTGTCTGTGTGTGTGTGTCTGTGTGTGTGTGTGTCTGTGTGTGTGTGTGTCTGTGTGTGTGTCTGTGTGTGTGTGTCTGTGTGTGTGTCTGTGTGTGTGTGTCTGTGTGTGTGTCTGTGTGTGTGTCTGTGTGTGTCTGTGTGTGTGTCTGTGTGTGTGTGTGTGTGTGTGTGTCTGTGTGTGTGTCTGTGTGTGTGTCTGTGTGTGTGTCTGTGTGTGTGTCTGTGTCTGTCTGTGTGTGTCTGTGTGTGTCTGTGTGTCTGTGTGTGTTTTTGGGGGGCCTTTGTGTGAGTGTTTTAGTTTATTTTATTGTTACTATTTTTAAAAAAAAAAAAAAAAAAATAGTGATGTCTGAGGCCCCAAAGGCTGTTTTTTTTAAAGTGCTCCTGTGGCCATAAGCTTTCCCCTGCTGGTGGCCGCACTCAGTGCGTTCGATGCCTTGGGGTTGAACACCTCACTTCAGGGTGTTCAATCTGTGCAGGGTTCAACCCCAGGGCATTGAAGGAGCGGAGGTCGAAGCTGGTCTTGGCGGGACTCTTGCCCCAGACTCGCTTCCCCGCCCCTTGGTGGTCACTGCTTCGGCAGTCCCTGCCTTGCCTGCTCCCCCTCCTCCACCCGGGATTCAAACTCCCGCCAAAGGGTCGGAGAAGAGGGAAGCCAGGAAAAAGGACCGGAGAGAGAAGCACCACAAGCGGCGGGCCGAGACCTCCGTTTCGGCACTGCCGGCTAAGCGGGCTTCTCCTCCGGCCTCTCTGGCTGCTGGCTCTCCCCCTCCTTGGCTCCGGTCCCAGTGCTTTTCACCGGAGCCAGAGGATGAGGAGACCCGACCTCCTTCGAGGCTGTCGAGGTGGCACTCAAGGCATACCTTGGTAGCCTCGTCGAGGTCTACTTACAGTCTCTCCGATGCTGATCTGGACCGGATGATGCGAAGGTTCATCCAGGCCCAGATGCAGATGGGAGTGCTCCTGGCCCCCCCCCCTCTGGGGGGGAGTTCGACCCCCTTTTTTAAGCCCATTGCTCCTTCTCCAACCCGCTACCCGGGTTCGGAGCGCCCAGAGCCGGGCAGTCTCGGAGCCGTGGGTGGGTCGGCGGCGACAGTACTGGGTACTTCGGATCTGACCCTGCCCTCGAGTCTGTCTGATCCGACCTCTCGGAGCCTTGGCCCGAGCTTCGGATTCGAGGGACTCAGTGTGCCTTCGGCGCCATCCTTGTCTGAGCACACTGGTCCCTCGGATCCGAGGGGCTCGGCACCAGCTCCGATCCGCTCATCGGATCTGAGGGGGAGCCGACTTTTGGTTTCCTATTGTCGAGGCTGGCTCCCCCTCGGCTTTTGATGTAGTGGAGAGGGCTCTATTGAGGGCATCCGGACCCCTGGCCCTTGCTTCGGCTCTGTCCCGCACTCCATCTGCTCTGGGCCAGGCTTCCATCACCCGGCCACTGGGACAGCCTGCTTCACTGCCCCAAGCAGTTCCTGTGGTTCTGGACATTGCTGGTGAGGGCTCCTCGGACAGCCCCCCCCCCCCGAGGAAGCACCTCGCAAGCATTCGTGTAAGAGGAGGCACATAGACACCCCCGAGTCTTTGACCGAAGACACTGACTTGGAGGAAGGGGAAGGCTCCCCAAGATCACCCCCTCAGGATGTCTCCTTCGGAGACATCATGGAAATGTTACGGATTAGAGGTGGGTGGTCTACCCCAAAGTCTTCCTCGGACGAGTCAGTGTTCTTGGTGGCATTTGAGGCGGGCCCGTCTACCTCTTGGGTGTCCCCTCCTGCCAACCCCCTGGTGGACCTTATTACCACCAGGGCGTGGAAGGAAACGGACACCGTGGAGCCAATCCCTAGGAGGCCCGACAGGATCCTTAGCCCCCCCCCTGCTGACCATGCCCACTGGAGCAAGGGATCCCCGGTAGATGCCATGTTGTCGGCAGCAGCCACTAAGAGGGAACTCGCCCAGGAGAGTCCCTCAGTCCATCCCCCGAGCAAGGAGTCTCGGATGATGGACCGTTTGGGGAAGCGAATCTTTAGTTCAGCGACCTTCTCAGGGCGCTCAACTATTTGGCACACGTCATTAGTATGCAGCGAGATCTTATCAAGGAATACGCTGCATCCCCCCCAGAGTCCATATCGGAGGAGGACAAACTTATGCACTCCACCCGTATGGCCACTCTTCGTTCTGTGACTAACACCTCTATGCGGTTACTTTCCCACGCTACCGAGGGAGCCGCTAGAGCTGCGGGAGCGGACCTAGTCACAAGACGGCAGGCCTGGCTCCACCACTGCGATTTTACGGAGCCCTTCAAGGCGTCATTCGCGAACGCCCCCTTTGACGGTTTTGCCCTTTTTGGCAAGACGGTTCGCGATACCTTGGTTCAGAGCGAGAAGGACGGGAAGACGCTGTCTGCCGTTGGAGTCCGCTTCTCTGTGCCCCAGAGGTCCTACTCTAGGAACCAAAAGGGCCAGAAGATGTGGTTCCGGAAGTTGCAGCATTCCCAACCCGCTCCGGACAACCAGTCCTTCCGGGAGGATGCCGCTCTAGGGGCAGAGGGGCTCCCAGGAACTTTGGGTCCAGGGAACCTTTCTCTGAACGGCCCACGCAGCAGCCCTGAGGGGTTGCCCAACTGCTCCACTCTAGAGGCAGTCGGGGGACGTTTCTCGGAGCACCTAGCAGCATGGGAGTCCATTACATCGGACCGCTGGGTACTCCGGATTATATCCAGAGGTTACAAGATCCCCTTTCTTCATGTCCCAAAGTTAAAAATCCTCCTCGATGTCCCACCCGATCAGAGGGAGGCCGCTTCAGCAGAAATTGGCCGTCTGCTGAGAAAGAGCCATCCAGCCCGTCCCCCCAGACCAGATCGGATCAGGGTTCTACTCCAGGTTCTTTTTAGTGCCAAAAAAGACGGGGGACCTAAGACCCATTCTAGACCTGTCCATGTTGAACCTGTCAGTTCCCAAAGAGAAGTTCTGGATGGTCACTTTGCAGTCCATCCTCCCCCTTCTAGGGGAGAATCACTGGATGTGCTCTATAGACCTCAAGGACGCGTACTACCACATTCGGATGGACAGACAATCCAGGAGGTTTCTTCGCTTCCGGCTGGGAGCCAGTCACTACCAGTTCAGGGTCCTTCCCTTTGGTCTCACCAAAGCCCCCAGGGTGTTCACCAAAGTGTTAGCAGTGGTTGCGGCTCACCTGAGGCTTCGGGGGGTGCAGGTCTTTCCGTACCTAGACAACTGGCTTCTCACCGCCCCAACAAGGCATCTACTCTCTTTGGCAAGAGACTCCTTCCTTCGTCTAGCTCCCAAGCTAGGCATCACGGTAAACGTAGAGAAGTCCAACCTGGGTCCCTACTCAAACAATAGAATTTATAGGAGCCAGGTTAGACACGAGGAATTTAAGAGCCTTTCTCACAACCGACAGGGTTCGGAATCTGCGACTCCAGGTGCGGGCCATCCTTCACTCCAGCTCAACACCTGCGGAATTGATCCTGAGGGCGCTAAGGTCTATGGCGGCAGCGATTACTCTTCTTCCGCACGCCCGCTTGAACATGCGGGTGTTTCAATGGACACTTCAGGTGCAATGGTCATTTCTCTCCCTCCCCCTGTAGCATCCCATTGCAATCAGCAAGGCTTGCAAGCGGTCTCTCTTGTTGTGGCTCCATTTTCTGGACCTCCACAGGGGCCGCCCCTTTTGTGCATCTCCCCCTCTCGCCACGGTGACCACGGACGCTTCCCACCTCGGGTGGGGGGGGGGCATTTTGCGGGCCGGATGGTCCAAGGCACGTGGAGCGATTCAGAGACCTCCCTGCATATCATTGTTCTGGAAATGAGGGCGGTGCTCTTGGTGTTGCAAGCACTTCAGGCCCTCCTTCCCCTGGGAACAATTGCGATTCAATCAGACAACATGTCGGTGGTCTGGTACATCAACAAACAGGGGGGAACCAGGTCTTACCCTTTGTCGAGAAGCCGTGAGAGTGTGGGAATGGGCGATCTCCACCAACCACTTTCTCATCGCAATGCATATTCCGGGTCTGACCAACATCCTAGCGGACAAGCTCAGTCGCACCATTCTCTCCCCGTACGAGTGGTCTCTCAATTCTCAAGTAGCGAAACGTATCTTCGCACAGTGGGGGACTCCCTGTTGCGATCTCTTTGCTTCTTGAAATGCCAAGTGCGACAGTTTTTTCGCTCTAATCCCCCCCTCCAGGGGATTCTCTGAGAGATGCTCTGGTGCATGCTTGACCTCCCGGTCTTCTTTACGCATACCCCCCTCTACCTCTGATGCTACAAGTAGTTCAGAAAGCCTCTCGGTTAGGGTGCAGAATGATCCTCATTGCCCCATTCTGGCCTCGACAGATCTGGTTCCCTTACCTAAGGTCTCATTCAGTGAATCCACCTTGGATTCTAGATCCCATTCCGGATCTGATATCACACCCGTCGAACCTGCCAACTCCGAACCTGGACAACCTGAAGTTGACTGCTTGGCTGCTCCAGTTCCACTCCTAATCAGGACTCCCGGTATCTCGTCCCCAGTTAAGGCCATTCTGGTAGCGGCCCACAAGCCCTCTACCAGAAAAATTTACCACAGTAAATGGAAGCGTTTCTCCATTTGGGCAGAGCGGCAAGGCCTAGATCCTTTCACGGTTCCCCTTCCTTTGGTTCTAGATTTCCTTACTACTCTCTTTAATGATGGCGTTAGTAGTTCCACGGTCAAAGTTCAGCTGGCGGCCATATCTCATTACCATGTTGGACACGATTCAGGGTCTCTTATGTCGGCTAAGTTATGCAAAACCTTCCTAAAAGGCACCTTTTTGCTCAGACCCCCCTGTCAAAGAAACTGTTCCCCCGTGGGATCTTTCCTTGGTACTTCAGGCCTTGACCGCTCCCCCCTTCGAACCTGCGGCCACAGTCTATCTTAAATACTTGTCCTTTAAGACTGCTTTTTTGGTAGCCATTACTTCGGCTAAGAGAGTTTCAGAGCTTCAGGCCCTGTCCATGAAACCGCCTTATTTGATTTTTCATCCGGACTGGGTGTACCTAAGGATCAATCCCTACTTTCTTCCTAAAGTAGCTTCGGAAGCTAACATTAATCAGTCCATCAACCTCCCTGTTTTCTTCCCTAAGTATCAAAACAAAGGCGAATACAAGCTGCATTCCTTGGATGTTCACAGGCAGCTTTGTTTTTTTTTTTACCTTCATAGGACAGCTGGTCATAGGCAATCAGACCAGTTGTTCATTTCTTTTGCCAAATTCAATCTGGGTAAACCAATTTCCAAAGTTTCTTTGTCACGCTGGATTTCTCAGTGTATTCTGTTGGCGTACCAAGCCTCTGGGAGGCCCGCACCGGAGGGAGTCCATGCTCATTCGGCCCGGTCTGTGTCTACTTCAGCGGCCTTTAAGTCTAGGGTTCCTCTGGATGACATTTGTTCAGCAGCCACTTGGGCTTCATCTCATACCTTTATTACTCATTACAAGCTGGACGTCACTTCTAGAGGTAGAGCATCCTTTGGCTCCGCGGTGCTCCGGAATATCCTTCCATGATGGCCACCCAAGATTCAGGTAGCTGATTAGGAGTGGAACTGGAGCAGCCAAGCAGTCAACTTCAGGTTGTCCAGGTTCGGAGTTGGCAGGTTGTTTGGTTGATATCAGATCCGAATGGGACTCTGTCCCACAGGTTGCTGAATGAGACAAATGAATTCTCCTACTTCAGATTTAGAAGTTATGTACTTACCATAACGTTCCATCTGAGTAGGTGGATTCATTTGTCTGCAACCATCCCGCCCTCCTATCCCCCTGGCCTTGTCAGTTTCCTGCATAGGGTGTGGTACCCTTTGGTTAGGGTAGTTGGTGCAGGGCAAACTCGATCTGAGGTCATGTAGGGAGAGCAGGGCATTATGGGTAAGGGGAGGAGCTAGGAGCTCGGATCCATAGCTGGATAAACCATGCCGGTTCGGATCCGATATCGGATCCATACCCACAGGTTGCAGACAAATGAATCCACCTACTCAGATGGAACGTTATGGTAAGTACATAACTTCTAATTCCTCTCATTCCCTGCCTGCAACAGGAGTTTTTTGGTGGGCAGAGGCATGTCACCAAAACAAGGGACTGTTATTCATTCTACCCCATGCCACCCAAACCCTGACTACAGATGCATCAGACTATGCTTGGGGGCCCATCTGGCAGAGAATGCATTCAGGGCAAATGGAGCCAAAATCAAATGCATCTGCATATCAACCAGAAAGAAATGCTAGCTGTACAGAATGCTCTGACAGCCTTCAAGGACTTCCTTCATCCAGGACATCTACTGATAAAGACTGACACCACCACAGTTATGTGGTACATAAGCAGCGGGGTACCCACTCCTACCCCCTTTGCAGACTAGCCATGGCCTTGTGGAACACAGCCTTGACTTACCAAATACATCTTCAAGCTCACTTTCTGGCAGACGCCCTAAGCAGAAATATTATGGACCCACATGAATGTAAACTGGATCCACAAACCTTCAGCTTCTTGACACGAAAATGGGGGAGCCCAGACATAGTTTTGGGGGAGAGGCAAATAGATCTATCAGTTGGACAAATTCTGCACAAGAACTCATCACAAAAAAGCTTGGAAAGTGGATGCTCTATCCTTCAGCTGGAAAAACCTATCAGTCTATGCCTTCCCCCTCTGCCTCTGCTCTCCGAGGTCTTACTAAAAGTCAGACAGGAAAAACCACAAATTATTCTGATTGCTCCAGACTGGCCTCGCCAACACTGGTACCCGCTTCTAAGAAATAGGTCACACCTTCCTCTGTGGTACTTGCCTCAAACACCTCATCTACTGTCTCAGCAGAACTATCAAATTCTGCACACTCAGCTCCAAACTCTGAATCTTGCAGCATGGCTAATCAACTAATTTCACCAATCGCATCTCTCAGTAAACCTGTGATGGATGTCATTTTGGAGGCTAGAAGGCCTAGTACTAGAAAATCTTATACTGATAAATGGAAGAGATTCTGTGCTTGGAACCAAGCACAAAGGAATAAACACAGCAAAGCCCGATATTCCTCAGATTTTACAATATTTAACTGAGATGCTTCACAAGGGCCTATCTTTTTCTTCAATAAAAATCCATGTTTCTGCCATCTCGGCTCATTACAACACAGAGCCTCCTCTCTTTTCTCATCCCCTGCTAAAGCAGTACCTCAGAGGAGCTAAAAATTTAAGACCTCCCAGGAGAGCACCAACTCCTGCAAGGGATCTCAATTTTTTGCTGGAAAAACTCACCCTACCTCCTTTTGAACCAGCTGCTACTGCAGACATAAAATTTCTTTCTTGGAAGACCGCCTTTCTTTTAGCAGTCACTTCAGCTAGAAGGGTTTCAGAGCTACAGACTCTCATGGCACTGGAGCCTTTCATTATCTTTTACCCGGACAGGGTGGCCCTCAGGACCAATCCTTCTTTTATGCCCAAGGTGGTATTCAGTGTGGCTTTTAACCAGACTGTTCACCTGCCAACTTTTTTCCCAAATCCGCAGAACAGGGGGGAGTGAATTCTGCATTCATTGGATGCACACAGACAACTAAGAATGTTCGTGTTACCCTGCTGCAGTCATCACACTTGGGTTATCCTGTCGTCACGCGGTCCCGCAGTCGGCCGGTATCCTGTCGTCAGGCGGTCCCGCAGTCGGCCGGAATTCCAAAGTCTTGGTCCGGTGTCGGTTGCTGTCGCTTCTTCCCTGACATCAGTGCACCAGGGGTATATATAATGCATCCGACGCCATTTTCTTCAGTCTTTCTTTCCGCGCGGTGCCCGAAGCAGAAGCAGTTCGCAAGTGCCGGTCGGCCGACTCCTGAGATTTTCGAAGTCGAATTTCAGATCCGAAGTCTTCAATAAAGCTAAGTACCCCGCTGGGGAAACTTTTCTTGCCTCAGACCGATGTCAGAAAAAGTTAACAATTGTATTTCTTGTGGGAAGCAAACACCTCGTAAGGATTTTCACTCTTACTGCATACCTTGCCTAGGCCCGGACCACAACGTCACTGGTTGTCATTTTTGTGTTGGGTTTAATAAGCGTACTATAAAAAGATGCTTTGATTTCGCACGACACTACTTCGGTAGAAAATTTAACTACACAATGCTGTCGGAGCAACCGACTACCGGCGTGCACAAAAAACGCAAGGATAAGGACAGGAAGTCTAGGCCCAAGCCAGATTCCGAGGCCTTGGCTGGACCGGTCTCCAGTTCACCGGTCTTCGGTGAGGTTCTGACGCAGCTCCTGACTACCGCAGATTTGGAACCCGAGACCGCTTTGGAGCCTTTGGCGGAGAGCGCTAGGCCAACGCAGCCATTTTGTTCAGCCCCTACTGACAACTCTGCAGAAACAGATGTCGGTGCTGCAGAAACACCTTCGGTTTCTGAAGGCGTCTTCAGACCGAAGCTCACCATAAAAATGTATCCTAAGCTTAAGACTCCTATTAAACCTAAAAAGACTGCACTTCAGTCTCCAGTTCAAGGCCCCATGCCTAAGAAACAGATGCTTGAAATGGCTGAAGATTTGATCTCTTTAATCAGGGGTTCCCAACCCCCACCCGACAAAAGGCCTAGACAAGAGGAAGATTATGCCTCCTCTGATCAAGTTTCTATTTCCTCAGGCTCCTCTGAGGACCAAGATTACTCCTTCTCCCCTTATGAAGATTCTGATGCTGAGGATTCCATTCCCTCAGCTTCTCCTCCTGAAGACTACTCCTTTGGGGAAACTTTACACACTATGAGGGAACATTTGCACTGGGAAGGTCAGGACTACTCTAACTCAAAGAAAAGGCTCAGAGAGTTTCTTTTACTCCCCCAGCACAGACCACTTGCTATCCCCCCAGTTTTAGACATTGTGGATGATGTTTACTTAGAATCTAGTTTGAACCCAGATTCTCTGCCTCCTGCTCCAGCTAAACCAGACAGATACTATAGAGTGCCTGATTCCCACAAATTCCTTTATAAAAGCCCTGTTGCTGATCCAGAGACTATCTCCCAGGGTCCCAAAGGAGCTAAGGCTTCTATGGCAAAAAAATCATGTACCCTCTGAAAGGGACTCCAGAGCACTAGACAGGTGGGGGAAAAAGGTTTACACCTCAGCCATGCTAGCTATGAGAGCACTAAATTGCCAATTTCACATGCTAAAATATCAGCGATTTCTTATGTCTCAGCTAAAACAAAAAACGAGCACACTCCCTTAGCCTGAATTGAAAGAAACGCAGGATCTGTTGCATGCAGCTGAACAGGTGGGAAAACATACTTTACAATGTGGTTTTGATTCTTTGGAGGCTTCCTGCAGAGCAGATGTCACTGGGTCTGTTATACGTAGACATGCTTTGTTAAAGGAACAAACTCTGCCTGATCATGTTAAAGCAAAGCTTCTAGTTGCTCCCTTACAGCAGGATGTTCTATTTGGAGTTAAGGCAGAAGAAGTCTTAAAGAAAATGGAGGATAAGGCAAAATCTATGCAGACAGTCAAAGATTTTCTACAGGTACAGCCCCCTCGCTTCAGCAGAAATTGGCCAACTAAAAATTGGTCCTTTCCAGCTACTGACAGACCACAGAGGGGTAAATACAGACGTCCAAGAGGCAGAGGACAACCACAAGCCCAGTACAAACCTTGACAATGGGGCGCTGCAACACAGAAGGGAGGAGAAGACAGGCCCCAATCTTCCAGAAGGCAAACTCAATGACTTGCACCTCATCTGGCCAAGCAACACTCTCTTGGCAGCTCCCTTGGGAGGAAAACTCGCACTTTTTTCAGACAACTGGCACATTGTCACAAAGGACAAATGGGTCCTAGACATAATTTCACGAGGATACAGATTCCATTTCCACACCTTGCCAATGTAAAGAGGAATGCCAGACCTGCCACAAAATCAATGGGCAGAGGCACAAAAACAAATTACAGCTCTCATGGATATGAGAGCCATTCAACTGGTACCTACACGAGAGCAAGGCCAAGGATTTTACTCGAGACTCTTTCTAGTCCCCAGAAAGGACAATGCCTGGAGACCAATTCTGGACTTTTCAATTCTAAACACCTTCTTACAACTACCCAAATTCAAGGTGCTTAACTCTACAGCAGCTTCTTCCCATGTTGGGCTAGAAAGCATGGCTAGTTATGTTGGACCTCAAGGAGGCATACCTGCATGTCCCTAACAGACAAAGTTGTAGAAGATACCTCCGTTTCATTGCAGGTTCAACCCATTACCAATTCTCTGCACTGCCCTTTAGCTTATCTACTGCGCCCAGGGTCTTCACAAAATGCCTGGCACCAGTAATTGCATACTGCAGATAGAGGAATTCAAATATACCCATACCTGGATGACTGCCTCATCCATGCAGAACGCAAGGGCATCCTCTTACAATCTGGCTTTTGTAAAACATCTAAGTTGCCTGGGGTACACAGTAAACGAAAAAAAAATCAAAACTAGTACCCTCACAAAATATGACATTCCTGGGTGCCAGCTTGAATACAACGGCCCAGAAGGCTTATCTGATGCCAGACATACAACTACAACTGACTCAATATTTCAAAACAATGGCAACAAAGTCCCTACTCCCTGCAAGAAAAATTCTGCAGGCCTTGGGCTTCATGGCATCTTGCATACTACTAATACCATTTGCAAAGCTTCATATGAGGAAATTACAGTGGTACCTAAAAAGTGTATGGTCTCAACACAGCCACAGCTTGGACACAATGATACCTCTCATTCCTTGCCTACAACAGGAGTTTCTATGGTGGTCACAGGCATGTCACCGAAACAAGGGTCAGCCTTTCACCTTGCCCCCAGTCAGGCAAACTGTGACAACAGATGCATCGGACTACGCCTGGGGGGCACACATGGCAGGACAGTGCGTTCAAGGCGTATGGACTGCAGATCAAAGAAATCTGCACATCAATCAAAAAGAGATGCTACCTGTACAGAATGCTCGGACAGCCTTCAAGAACCTGTTACATCCAGGACAGCTTACAATAAGGACGGACAACACCACAGTAATGTGGTACATAAACAAACAAGGGGGTACACACTCCTACCCTCTATGCAGGCAAGCAATGACCTTGTGGAACACAGCACTGGCTTACCAAGTTCAGTTACAAGCTCAATTCCTGCCAGGAAAAAAGAACACATTGACAGACGACCTCAGCAGAAACATCATGGATCCCCACGAGTGGAAACTGGATCCACAAGTATTTGCAATGATAACTCAAAAATGGGGCCTTCCAGACATAGACCTGTTTGCCAGCCCCCAAAACGATCAGCTAACAAAATTTTGTATAAGGACACTTCACCATCAAGCTTGGAAACTGGACGCACTCTCATTCAGTTGGAAAAACCTGACCGTATATGCCTTCCCTCCATTGCCTCTCCTCACAAAGATGCTTCTGAAAATCAGAAAGGAGAGACCACGACTGATACTCATAGCCCCAGACTGGCCACGCCAGTACTGGTACCCACTATTAAGGAATATGGCCCAGGGCCCACCTTGGATTTTGCCACAAATTGCTCATTTGCTCACACAGCAAAACAATCAGATTCTACACAGCCAGCTCAAAACCTTAAATCTGGCTGCATGGCAAATCAACAAGCATCCAGTCAGCTCCTCTTTCCCAAGCAGATGTCCTTCAAGGATGCATCTGCAGTCCTTACATATGAGTTTTCCTGCCTCAGGCAGCCCTTCGGTCGGCCGGATTCCAAAGTCTGGGTCCGGCGTCGGCTGATGTCGCCCTTTTCCCCGACGTCAGAGCGCCTGGGGTATAAAAACGTCAGCCAACGCCATCTTCTTCAGTCTTTCTTGCCACGCGGCACCCAAAGCAGAAGCAGTTCGCAAGTGCCGGTCGGCCAGCTCCTGTGATTTCAGCTACCGAAGTCTTCAAAAAAGCTAAGTACCCTGTTGGGGACTCTTTCTTGCCTCAGCCGATGTCAGATCAAACGGTTAAAGTTAATAATTGTTTAATTTGTGGGAAACAAATACCTCATAAGGATTTCCACTCTTACTGCTTACCCTGCCTAGGCCCAGACCACGACGTCTCGGCCTGTACAGCCTGTGCTTCCTTCAATAAACGCACTCTTAGGCGTCGGGCAGAGTTTGCAGAGGAATATTTTGGGGAAAAATTCTCTTACATCATGCCGTCGGAGCTTCCGACAGCTCATTTACCCAAAAAACGGAAGGATAAGGACCGACACACGCGGTCCGCGGTTTCGGCCGACTCCACACCTAGGCCTACCGCGAGTGTCTCGGTCTCTGCTGAAGCCGAATCTCTACTGCTTCCGACAGACGACACCGCACAACCGGTAACTTTGGTACCGGATGCCACCACTGAGTCGGTCATAGAATTTCCTTCTGAAACTGGTGCTCAGGAAATATCCGTCACCATTTCTGTTGATAAAACTACTCCAGCACGTGGGGCAGCCAGGCCTCCTGTATCCATGTCCATTAAGGACTTTACACGTGCTAAAGCTGCTAAACAGCCATAAACTCTCCCCCCCAAGGCTATTCCTCAGGGATCCACTACCGGTTCGCAAATTTTAAGTTTGGCTGAAGACCTTATTTCCTTAATCAGGGGCTCTCAGCCACATCCAGACAGGGGCTCTCAACCACCTCCAGGCAAAAGGCCCAGGGTTGAGCAGACAGATCTCCAGTCCTCTGATGAGGCCTCAGATGGTTCTGCCCAGTCAGACTACCAGGAGGAGGCCCTTCCGGCCTATGAGGATTCTGATGCAGAGGAATCTATTCCCTCTGCTTCCCCCCCTGAAGAGTTTTCCTTTGGGGAGACCCTTCACTCCATGAGGAAGCATTTCAAATGGCAAGGCCAGGAATTCTCTGATTCCAGGAAGAGGTTAAGGACTTTTTTGCATTTACCTCAGCATAGACCTTTGGCTATTCCTCCTGTTTTGAATGTTATAGATGTGTACTCTGAGTCTAGTATTTCCCCTGACTCCCTTCCTCCGGCTCCGGTCAAACCCGACAGGTACTACAGGGTCCCGGACTCTCATCTATACCTTTACAAGGGCCACTCTGCTGACCCTGAAACTATTTCACAGGGCCCTAAAGGGGTTACAACCACCACTACCAAGAATCCACTTCCTTCTGAAAGGGAATCCAGGGCTTTAGAGAGATGGGGTAAAAAAGTGTATACTTCTTCCACACTTTCTATGAGAGCGTTTAATTGTCAATTCCATATGATACAGTATCAAGAGTATCTGTTAGATGAATTGCATAAAAAACTAACCTCACCTGACCCCCTAGATCGCAAGGCGCTTCAGGGTCTGGTGCATAACTCCCAGCAGGTTAGCAACCATTTCTTACAGTGTGGTTATGATGCATTGGAAGCTTCATGTAGGTCAGCAATGACAGGTGCGGTCATACGTAGACATGCTTGGCTGAAGGAACAAACACTGCCAGATCATGTTAAAGCAAAGCTTCTGAATGCACCTCTGGAAAAACAAAAGTTATTTGGTTCCACGGCTCAAGAGGTCTTAAAGAAATTTGAGGAAAAGGCTAAATCAGTACAAACAGTCAAAGATTTTCTCCAGGTCCAACCACCAAGATTCAGCAGAAATTGGCCTTCTAAGCATTGGTCCTTTCCAGATGCAGACAGATTTCAAAGAGTCAAAAACAGACGTGCCAGAGGTAGAGGGCAAGCTCGAGGCTCCTACAGAGGACGTCAATGGCAGCCTCCTAACCAGAGAGGTAGTGCAGGACCTACAACTACTGCACAAGGACAATCTCAATGACTTCACTTTGACTCCGCCAACCAGGGCTCAATTGGAAGCACCTTTGGGCAGAAAGCTGTCTTTATTCTCAGAAAATTGGCACAGTATTACAAAGGACAAAATGGATACTGCAAATAATAGACAAAGGATACAGATTCCATTTTCATACATTACCAAAAAGACAAGGCATGCCAAACCTGCCACCAAATCAAAGGGCAGAGGCATTCAAGCAGATTTCCAACCTACTAAAAATGAAGGCAATAGAAAAGGTTCCTTTCACAGAACAAGGCCAGGGATTTTATTCCAGACTATTCCTTGTTCCAAGAAAAGAAAAGCAATGGAGGCCTATTCTGGACTTGTCCGCACTGAATACTTATCTCATTGTGCCAAAATTCAAAATGCTGACCTTACAGCAACTCCTTCCCATGCTGGGCAAGGGGTCCTGGCTGGTAACTCTAGACCTCAAGGAGGCATACCTGCATGTCCCTATCAGACAAAGTTGCAGAAGACACCTCAGATTTCTTGCAGGTTCAGAGCATTATCAATTCTCAGCATTGCCCTTTGGCTTATCTACTGCGCCCAGAGTAGTCACGAAATGCCTGGCATCAGTAATTGCACATTGCAGACTTCAGGGGATTCAAATATACCCATACCTGGACGACTGCCTTATACAAGCGGACAGCCAACAAACATTGGTAAAACACTTGAACTATGCCATCCGCCTACTACAGGCCTTGGGATACACAGTCAACATTCAGAAATCAAGACTTTTTCCATCCCAACGAATAATTTTCCTGGGTGCAAAGCTGGATACAAACACCCAAATGGCTTTTCTCACAGAAGAAAAACAAGAACAATTACCGGATTATTTCAGAAAACTGACTACACAAACCCAGCTGACAGCAAGGAAAATCCTGCAGGCCCTGGGTTTCATGGCATCTTGCATTCTTCTGATCCCACAAGCAAGGCTGCATATGAGGAAACTACAATGGTACCTAAGGAGTCTATGGTCTCAACACAGTCCCAGCCTAGAAGCTTTGATCCCCCTCATTCCATGCCTTCAAAAGGAATTTCTCTGGTGGGCACAAGCAAGCCAGTCAAACAAGGGTCTGTCTTTCAGCAAGCCACATATCAGCCAAACCATTACAACGGACGCCTCAGACCATGGATGGGGAGCGCACATGGAGGACAAATGCATTCAAGGGCAATGGACACAAAAAGAATTACGCCTGCACATCAACCAAAAAGAAATGCTGGCAGTGATGCATTCAATCGAGGCCTTCGAACACTTCCTGCATCAAGGTCGCCTGCTGATAAAGACAGACAATACCACAGTTATGTGGTACATAAACAAGCAAGGAGGTAACCATTCCTACCCTCTTTGCAGGCTGGCAATGAATCTTTGGGAACTTTCCCTAAAACTCAATATAGAGTTGCAGTCCCAGTTCGTACCAGGAAAGGACAATGTACTGGCGGACAGCCTAAGCAGAAACATCATGGATCCACACAAATGGATGTTGCACCCAGACATTTTTCTTCAGATAGCACAATCATGGGGAAGGCCGGACATAGATCTTTTTGCCTCCCACCACAACCATCAACTGAAGAAATTCTGCACAAGGACATACCATCCTCAAGCATGGAAAGTGGACGCCCTCTCCTTCAGCTGGAATGCTCTAACAGTATATGCATTCCCACCTCTACCGTTAATGACCAAGGTCTTACTGAAGATCAGGACAGAGCAACCAAAAGTGATTCTGATAGCTCCGGACTGGCCAGGACAACACTGGTACCCACTGTTAAAAAGCATGTCACACACGAAACCGTGGCCTCTACCACAATGGCCACTTCTGACACAGCACAATTACAAAACTCTGCACTCCAGCCTAAAAGCCTTGCAGCTGACAGCCTGGAAAATACCTTGACTCCTCGCCAGGATAAACTATCCAAGAGGGTAAAGGATATCATCATGGAAGCTCGGCGGCCTTCCACAAGAAAGGCATATTCAGCAAAATGGAAAATATTTCGTACCTGGAGCACCGCAAAGGGTCAAGATCCAACAGTAATGAGCATTCCACATATCCTTGAATACCTAGCTGAAATGCTCCATAATGGCCTTTCTTATTCCTCCATAAAAATTCATGCTTCAGCAATTTCAGCAGAGTACAACACTGATCCACCTGTATTTTCTCATCCTCTGCTAAGGCAGTTTCTAAGAGGGATAAAAAACATCAACCCTCCAAGGAAACAACCAGTGCCTACATGCGACCTTAACTTCATGTTGGAAAAGTTAACTCAACCTCCATTTGAACCAGCAGCATCTTCAGAACTACAATTCCTGTCTTGGAAGACTGCCTTCCTTCTGGCCATAACCTCAGCAAGAAGAGTATCTGAGTTACAGGCCCTCATGGCAGTACAACCATTTCTCATTTTCCATCAGGACAGAGTCTCTTTGAGAACCAATCCTTCATTCATGCCAAAGGTGGTATCCAGGGTCTCACTGAACCAATTTATCCACCTGCCTACCTTCTTCCCAAATCCATAAAATAAAGGAGAGAAACTTCTGCATACCCTGGACATTCACAGACAGTTGCGCTACTACTTGGACAGAACTAAGACTTACAGAAAATCTGATCAACTCTTGGTAGCATATGCTGCTGGTGTACAAGGAAAAGCAATTTCCAAACAGACAATTTCAAAATGGATAGGAAATTGCATTCGATTCTGTTACTCTTTTCATGGAAAAGCTGTGCCAGCTAACATCAGGCCTCATTCCACCAGAGCAACAGCCACCTCCACAGGCTTCTTAAGAGGGGTGGCTACAAAGGATATTTTAGAAGCTGCTACATGGAGCTCTGTGCATACATTTTGCAAGCATTACAACTTGCCTTTATATTCCAGATCCAGAGCAGGCTTTGCTACTGCAGTCCTGCAGGGCATGTTAGCTACACCATCCTTTTCTTAGGTCCTACCACCCCCAGCTTGGCTATGGTATTCTACCTATATGTAAGGACTGCAGATGCATCCTTGAAGGACATAGTACAGTTTTGTACCTACCATAAATGTAGATGGACGATAGGTATGCATCTGCAGTCAGGTTTTCCCTCCCTCCTACCCCTCTGTGGTATTCCTTGGGTACCTATCCCTCATTTCAGCTAGCTGGGGTTATTTTTTATGGTGTATTTGTTATTTATTGCTTGCATGTTTGGAATTTTTTCATCTCTCCAAATTTAGCCTTCCTTAGAGGGCACCTGGCATCTGGGGCAAGAAAAACTGAAGAAGATGGCGTCGGCTGACGTTTTTATACCCCAGGCGCTCTGACGTCGGGGAAAAGGGCGACATCAGCCGACGCCGGACCCAGACTTTGGAATCCGCCGATCAAGGGCTGCCTGAGGCAGGACAACCCATATGTAAGGACTGCAGATGCATACCTATTGGACATCTACATTTATGGTAGGTACAAAACTGTACTTTATGGATGTTCTTCTGGAAGCTAGGAGGCCCAGCACCAGGAAGACCTACTCGGACAAATGGAAAAGATTTTGCGCCTGGAACCAAGCTAAAGGCCAAAACACACTTCAGCCTCACATGCCTCAGATTCTACAGTATTTAACTGAGATGTTGCACAAAGGACTTTCTTTTTCTTCCATTAAAATCCATGCATCAGCTATTTCAGCCCACTACAACACGGTTCCACCCTTATTTTCACATCCACTTCTAAGACAGTTCCTCAGAGGGGCAAAAATCATTAGACCCCCCCCCAGGAGAGCATCTACACCAACATGGGACCTCAATTTTGTTCTGGAAAAACTTACACTACCTCCCATTGAACCAGCTTTCTCTGCAGATCTACAGTTTCTATCATGGAAGACTGCCCTGCTGCTAGCAATAACTTGAGCTAGAAGAGTCTGAGCTGCAGGCACTAATGGCAATGGAACCTTTCCTCATTTTCCATCAAGACAGAGTTTCTCTACGAACTAATCCTTCCTTCATGCCTAAGGTGGTTTCCAGTGTGGCTTTAAATCAAACCATCCACTTACCCACCTTCTTCCCAAATCCACAGAACAAAGGAGAAAGACTCCTGCATTCCTTGGACATTCACAGGCAACTTCGTTACTACTTGGATAAAACTAAGGTTTTCAGAAAATCTGACCAGCTCTTTGTATCCTATGCTTCAGTTACACAAGGGAAGGCTATATCAAAACAAACCATTTCCAAATGGATAGGACATTGCATTTGTTTTTGCTTTACCCATCGTGGAAAACCAATTCTGCTACCACCAGGCCCCACTCTACCAGGGCAACAGCTACATCTACAGCCTTCCTCAGGGGGGGTTCCAACCAAGGATATTTTGGAAGCTGCCACTGGGAGTTCAGTACACATCTTTACCAAACATTACCACTTACCACTTTACTCTAAGACTAGAGCTGGCTTCGCCACTGCAGTTCTGCAGGGCCTTCTAGCCTCCTCTAACCCCCTATGAATCCTCCACCCATTCTTAGCTTTGGGATTCTACCCAAGTGTGATGACGGCAGCCAGGGCAACATGATGAATATAGTACAGTTTTGTACCTACCATAAATGTAGATGTTCGAGTGTACACCCTGCTGCAGTCCAGGTTATTCCCCCTCCATCCCCTCTGATCTAACTGGATAAATCTCTACAGTACCTTCCTGATGTATTTGCTTATAGCTAGAGGGATTTTGTGTTTGTGCTAAAACTTCATAAATTGGTACTAATTACTGACCACCTTTTTGGGGGCACCTGACATCTGGGGCAAGAAAAACTGAAGAAAATGGCGTTGGATGCATTATATATACCCCTGGCGCACTGACATCAGGGAAGAAGCATCAGCAACCGACGCCTGACCAAGACTTTGGAATTCCAGCCGACTACGGGACCGCCTGATGACAGGATAACCCAAGTGTGATGACTGCAGCAGGGTGTACACTCGTACATCTACATTTATGGTAGGTACAAAACTGTACTTTCTTCTTGAACAGGACAAAATCTCTAAGAAAGTCTGAGCAACTACTGGTGGCATTTGCTGCAGGAACAGAGGGGAAGGCTATATCAAAGCAGACTATTTCAAAATGGATAAGCCATTGTATTCGTTTCTGCTACATGCACCATGGTAAACCTGTGCCCAAGGGGGTCAGATCGTATTCCACCAGGGCTGCTTCTACTTCTGCAGCCTTTCTCAGAGGGATTCCTACCAGAGTGATTCTAGAAGCTGCTACTTGGAGCTCAGTTCATACATTCACAAAACATTACCATTTACCTCTCTTCTAAATCCAGGGCAGGCTTTGCCACTGCAGTCCTGCAGGGCCTTATAGCTTCTCCTAATGCTGTTTAATTCCATCCTCCCATCCATAGCTTTGGGATCCTACCCAAATGTAATGACTGCAACGGTGAAACACGAAGAACATAGTACAGTTGTGTATACTTAACATAAATGTAGATGTTCGAGCGTATTCACTGTTGCAGCCTGGGTTACCCACCCGCCAACCCCCTTTCTTCTCTTGTTATTATATCTCTTCTTTCCTTCACTACTCAAAAGCCTTTGTGGTGTATTTGCTTTTAGTTGAAAGTAAATTTTTTTGTGTGTTCTAAGATACATACATACATACATATATACATACACACACACACACACACACACATATACATATATATATATATATATATATATATATATATATATATATATATATATATATATATATATATATATATATATATATATATATATATATATATATATATATATAGAGAGATATATAGAGATATATAGAGATATAGATATAGATATATAGATATAGATATATAGATATATAGATAGATATATAGATATATATATATAGATATATATATATAGATATATATATATAGATATATATATATAGATATAGATATATAGATATATAGATATATAGATATAGATATATAGATATAGATATATAGATATATAGATATATAGATATAGATATATAGATATAGATATATATATAGATATAGATATATATATATATATATATATAGATATATATATATATATATATATATATATATATATATATATATATATATATATATGTATATATGTATGTATGTATATATATATATATATATATATATATATATATATATATATATATATATAATATTTTTTTTTGCTCCCCATTTGGGGGGGCACCTGACATCTGGGGTAAGAACAACTGATTAAAATGGCGTTGGCTGCATGTTTTATATCCTGACGTCATGGAAGAGGAGACAGCAACCGACACAGGACCCAAGACTTTGTTATTCAGGCCGACTGAGGGCAATCTGCCAGCAGATTACCCAAATGAAATGACTGCAACAGTGAATACACTCGAACATATACATTTATGGTAAGTGTACCTTTTCAGCTCATTATAACACAGAACATCCCATCTTCTCTCATCCTCTGCTAAAGCAGTATCTCAGAGGGGTCAAAAACTTAAGACCATCCAGGAGAGCTCCAACCCCTGCCTGGTACCTCAATTTTGTATTGGAAAAACTCACTCTTCCTCCTTTTGAGCCAGCTGCTACTGCAGACTTAAAATGTCTCTCTTGGAAAACAGCTTTCCTTTTAGCAGTCACTTTAGCTAGAAGGATTTCCAAATTACAGCCTCTTATGTCAGTGGAGCCTTTCATCATTTTTCATGCGGACAGGGTGTCTCTCGGGACCAATCCATCCTTCATGCCTAAGGTGGTATCCAGTGTGGCTCTTAATCAGACCATTCATTTACCAACTTTCTTTCCCAATCCACAGAACAAGGGGGAGTGATGTACACAGACAACTTAGATTTTACTTAAACAGGACAAAATCTCAATGAAAATCTGAACAACTAGTGGCATTTGCTGCAGGGGCAGAGGGAAAGGCTATTTCAAAGCAGACTATTTCCAAATGGATAAGCCATTTTATTCGTTTCTGCTATATGCACCATGGTAAAACTATCCCCCAGGGGATCCGATCATTCCACCAGGGCTGCATCTACCTCTACAGCCTTTCTCAGAGGTGTTCCTACCAGAGACATTCTAGAAGCTGCTACCTGGAGCTCAGTTCATACATTCACCAAACATTACCATTTACCTTTCTTCTCTAAATACAGAGCTGGCTTTGCCACTGCTGTCCTGCAGGGCCTTATAGCTTGTCCTAATGCTGTATAATTTCCTCCACCCTACCATAGCTTTGGGAATCTACCCAAATGTAATGACTGCAGCAGTGAAACACGAAGAACATAGTACAGTTGTGTACACTTGCCATAAATGTAGATGTTCGAGTGTATTCACTGTTGCAGTCCTGCATTACCCTCCCTCCAGCCCCCTATTTTCTGCTGACTATACCTATTCTTTCTTTCACTATGCTTATAAGCCCTTTTGATGCATTTGCTTTTGGAATTGGAGGTATATTTTTTGTGTTTTTAATTTTATTTGATCCCCATTTGGGGGGCACCTGACATCTGGTGCAAGAAAAACTGATGTAGTGGCGTCGGTTGCATGATGTAATGTGATCCTATCTCGCCTACATTCTCTACAGATGGGTTCGGAGCCGATCCTCGGCTCCGACTCGGCACGCTATACAATAGAACGACGTCTCTTATTGGCTGAGTTACCTCATATCCCAGGATGCACCACTACTGCTTCCCCAGATGTCGTTTGCCGCTTCTACAGCATAGACATGGTCTCGGACTTGGCTGAGCTAAGTACTTCTTGTGACAAAATTTTTCTGTCAAAATTTCTACTAAAACTGACCCAAAAGCTGTTTTAACAGCTACTTGTTGTGTGTGATTGTGTATTAGGCGATTTTTGTGGTAAAATTGTATTTTTTTGGGCAAATGTTTTCGTGGAGTCAGAGGGGCCTTGCCCTACCTCGCACTCTTTCTGTTAGAGTTGTAGTGGTATAGTTTTTGGTGTACTTTTGAAGTTACTGTGTCTTTACGATGTCGAAGGAACATAGACCATCGGGTTTCAAAAAATGTTCAAAGTGCAGCTATAAAATGTCCATTACGGACAATCATTCCTTGTGTGTTTATTGTTTGGGCCCGAAGCACCTCCAGGAATCCTGTAGCGTTTGCCACGCTTTTTCCTCTCACGTGCTCCAAGAGAGGAAAAATAAATTGATTTTGAAAGGGCTTATTACCCCTTTCTTTGAGGAAGCCCTATCTTCTTCTTCTTCCCCTTCGAGGAAGAAAAAATCTTCGGCTCCGACCAGCCCGTCGGAGCCGGCAGCTAAAAAGTCAAGGCAGGCTTCTCCGTCGGCTCCACGGACTTCGGATCCGAGGGCGGAATGGTCTGCCTCGATGTCTCCAGCCTCTACTCCTCTGGCTTCGGAGTCGAGAGCTCGGGTGTCGAGAGGCGAGTCATCTCCATCGGCTCCACTGCCTTCGGAGCGATGAAGGTCGCCCGCTCAGACTTCCCCTTCGGTGCCGAAGTCCCCATCGGCTCCGAGGGAAATTGCAGTGGTAGTGGAATCTCCCTCGGCGCCGATACTTCTCGAAACCATTCGGAGCCAGTCCCCCAGTCTTTCGGAGCCGGCGGAGAAGTCGACTCGGACCCAGTCGGTCTCTTCTCGGTCATCGAGGATGTCTGATTCGGATGTAGACAGGGTGCTTCAAAGGCTTTTTCAGTCTCCGGTCTTTCAAAAGTTGGTCTCTGCTCCAGCCCAGTCGGCTCCGGAGCCGATTTCCCACCCTGCTATCTCGGATCCAACTCCAACAGCTTTGGCGCCGTTGGAGTCTGTGTTGGTGGAGCCGGTGGAGGTTGTCTGGTCGGTTCCGACCCTAACTCCAACCCCGCCCTTCGGGTCGGTGTTCGGTACGCGGACCTCCTCTGTCGGCCCCGGGGGGGGCGCTTCGGGACCGATCCTTTCGTTTCCGAGCCTCCCTCTCGGTGCGTCGGCGGTTCCGGCTGCTGTTGTGGCCTTGGGGGTTGAACCATCCCAGGACTCTGGGGGTCCCGCCTTCAAGGCCATGAGGAGTGCCTTGGCCAAATCCTCTCTGGCCACTTCTACCGTCTCAACACCGCCTTCCCTTGGCACGGAGACTGGCTCCTTTGCAATCCCCCTGTCTCACGACAGTGGAGCCCGTTGGCCTGAGGTTACCCCCATCGGGGGTTCCCTTCTTCCTGGAGGTCCCTCCGAAACATCTTCGGAGGAACCTCTGAGGAAGAAACAGTGCAAGAGGAAGCACGTCGACTCCCCTGATGAGTCCCTCACCTCAGATACCGACCTCGATGATGCGGAAGGGTCCCCCAAGTCGTCCTCGGATGATGTCTCCTTTGCGGACATCTTGGAGATCCTTAAGCAACGAGGCGACTGGCAGTCCAAACCCCCTTCTGCTGAGGAGTCTGTGTTCCTCAAGGCCTTCGGGGCTCAGCCCTCCGCCTCCTGGGTGTCTCCGCCCTTTGATGAGCTTCTGGATTTGATCTCTCGAAGGGCGTGGGAACACCCGGACTCTGTTGAACCGGTGCCAGCTCGCCCCAATAAATTCCTGTTTTCACCCCCTGATAAGGATTTTCTTTCCAAAGGTGTGGCTGTAGATGCCTTGGTGGTGGCATCTGCCACCCAGCAAGATGTGGCAGAGGCTTCGACGTCTGTCCATCCTCCTAATAAGGAGTCTAGGAGCATGGATCGGTACGGGAAGCGCACCTTTACTTCAGCAACCTTTACATTAAGGTCTCTGAACTACTTGACGCATTTCACGAGACTGCAGAGGGATCTGGTCAAGGAGCTTTCGGATACCCTCTCTGGTAACTTACCTGAGCAGTTAGCCCAGACTGTTAACTCCCAGTTGGCTACCCTGCCCTCCCTATCCAACTCGTCCATGAGGCTCATTTCATATGCAGCCGAAGGAGCGAGCAGAGCGGCGGGCACAGGTGTTGCTCAACGGAGACAAGCCTTGCTACGCCTGTGTCACTTTGCTGAGGCCTTTAAGTCTTCCTTTGCCGACGCCCCCTTCGATGGTTCCTCCCTGTTTGGACCCAAGGTAAAGGACACTTTGACTCACTGCGAACAGGAGGGTAAGACTTTAACTGCCGTAGGGGCCCGGTTTTCCACTCCCTTCAGACCTTATCCCAAGGCTCGAAGAGGAGGGAAAATGTGGTTCCGTAAGTCTCAAAAGCCTTACTTGTCGCAGGAGAGTGATTCTCCTTCTAGAGGCAGAGGAAGGGGAAATTTTTCAGGGAGACACCATCCCAGAGGCGGCGGAGGTCCCTGCATCACTGGAGACCGCGAGTCCTTTCGTGGCTCCTCCTTCCAGCATCCCTGAAGGAGTGCCCGACTGTGCAGCTCCGGAGCCAGTCGGGGGTCGTTTTTCGAGGCACCTAAAGGCCTGGGAAAGTATCACTCAGGACCAATGGGTGCTCTGAATCATCGCCGGAGGTTACACCATTCCCTTCTCTCAACCCCCCCCCACCATCCCAAAGAATCCCGGACCTGCCACCCAGTCAACGGGATCTGGCAGCCAGCGAAATTTCAAAGCTGCTTCAAAAAGGAGTCATCCAACCTGTCCCCGCAGATCAGGCCGGATCAGGGACTTACTCAAGATTCTTTTTGGTACCAAAAAAGACCGGGGACTTGAGGCCCATTTTGGATCTCAGCAGGTTAAACCGATCAGTGAAAAAGTCCAAATTCCGGATGGTCACCTTGCAAACCATTCTCCCACTTTTGGAGAAGGATGTTTGGATGTGCTCCATAGATCTCAAAGACGCCTATTATCACATTCTGATAGATCAGGCGTCAAGGAGACACTTGCGCTTCAGCCTAGGAGACGGTCATTTCCAGTTCCGTGCACTGCCCTTTGGTCTCACCACAGCTCCCAGGGTGTTCACCAAATGTTTGGCAGTGGTGACTGCTCACCTGAGAAGTCTAGGATTCCAGGTGTTTCCATACCTAGACGACTGGCTCCTAACTGCCACCTCAAGGCATCTGCTCTTAAAAACTCTAGCAGCCACTATCTCCCTAGGCAACTCCTTAGGAATCACCTTCAATTGGACAAAATCCGTATCGCTGCCATCACAGCGTATTCTGTTTATTGGTGCAGAAATAGACTCAAGGCAGATGCGAGTCTATCTTCCTGCGGAAAGGATAGCAACATTGCAGTCTCAGGTTCGGGCGTTACTCCTCAGACGTCGCGCTCCAGCGAGAATGGTCTTGCAGCTGTTAGGTTCCATGTCAGCCACCATTCTTCTCGTCCCCTTGGCAAGGTTGCATATGAGGATACTCCAGTGGCTCCTCTCAGTCCAGTGGTCTTATCAAGACCTCCCCCTCAGTCACCACATATTGATCACAGAGACGTGCAAACAGGATCTTCGTTGGTGGCTTCTTTCCTCCAACCTGGATCAGGGGCGACTCTTCGTTCCCCCATCCCCCTCGGCCACGTTGACTACGGACACCTCCCAAACAGGGGGGGGGGGGCCTTATCTGGGCAGGTCGGTCCAAGGCACGTGGCACTCCGAGAATCTTCTCCACATCAATGTCCTGGAAATGAGGGCGGTGCTTTTAATGTTGCAAGCACTGCACGATCACCTCCCCCAGGGGACGATTGCCATTCAGTCCGACAACATGTCGGTAGTCTGGTACTTGAACAAGCAAGGAGGGACCAGGTCTTACCCCCTTTGCAGAGAGGCCATGAAGGTATGGAATTGGGCGATTGCTACCAAACGTTTTCTAGTGGCAACACACATTCCGGGGACATCCAATGTGATAGCCGACAGACTGAGCAGGACTATTCTTTCCCCTCACGAATGGTCCTTGAGCGACAGAGTGGTAACACAGATTTTCACGAGATGGGGAGCTCCATGTTGCGATCTTTTCGCAACTCCCCTCAATGCAAAATGCCAGCGGTTCTTCTCTCTCACTCCAGTTCCGGGGGAGATCCCCAAGGATGCTCTGGTCCAAGCTTGGCCCCCCGGTCTGCTATACGCCTTTCCACCGGTTCCCCTTCTCCCCAAGGTGATTCAGAAGGCGATTCACTTGGAAAGCAAAATGATTCTAATCGCCCCATACTGGCCTCATCAAGTCTGGTTCCCCTTTCTTCACAAGTATGCATTGGAGGGTCCCTGGTTCCTGGACCAAGTTCCGGACCTCTTGACGCATCAGTCAGGACAGCTCCATCAGTCCCTCCATTCTTTGAAGCTAGCAGCTTGGCTACTCCTCTTCCGACCATAGTTAGGAGCCATTCTTTCGACCCTGAAGTCATGCATATTTTGTCCTCGGCTCACAAGACTTCTACTAAAAAGATGTATAGCAGTAAATGGAAGAGGTTTGCTATTTGGGCCCAACTCCGAGGATTAGATCCTATGACAGCCTCGGTGTCAGAGGTTCTGAAATTTTTAACCTCCCTGTTCAACCAGGGTTGTTCGGTGTCTACCATCAAAGTTCAATTGGCAGCTATTTCTAATTTTCACGAGAACGTAGAACCACCTTTAATGAGCAACAAGTTGTGCAAAGCTTTTATTAAAGGAGCTTGGCTTCTACGGCCCCCTATATCTCATCCCGCACCACCGTGGGACCTTAACGTAGTGTTAGGTGCATTAACCGCACCTCCCTTTGAGCCGGCAGCAACCTGTGACTTAAAATTTCTTTCTTGGAAGACTGCCCTTCTAGTTGCTATTACATCAGCCAGGCGAGTTTCAGAGCTTCAAGCCTTATGTGTCAAACCACCATATCTGGTATTTCACAAGGATAGAGTATCCCTTAGACCTAACCCATCCTTTATACCAAAGGTTTGTTCTAACTTTTGTTTGCAACAATCACTGGAATTACCATTTTTTTCCCCTAAGTATTCAAACAGAGCTGAGTATACCTTTCACAGCTTAGATGTGCACAGACAATTACGTTTCTATTTGGATAGGACACACCAAGCACGAAAATCAGATCAACTGTGTCTTTTTCGGACAGTAAATTGGGCAAAGCCGTCACGAAAGTCACCATTGCCAAGTGGATCAGAGACTGTATCAGTCATATTTATCGCATTTCAAATAAGGAGCTTACAGTCCCAGTGAAAGCTCATTCTACCAGAGCTATGGCCACTTCGGCAGCCTTTCATTCCAAGCTCTCTATTAATGACATCTGTGCGGCTGCTACGTGGTCTTCTCTACACACCTTTATTTCTCACTACAAATTGGATGTGGCATCTAGGAGTCGAGCTTCCTTCGGTTCCACGGTTCTCCGGACCGTTTTCCAGTGAGCCACCCAGGAATCAGGTGCTAGGGACGCTGTCCCATCTGTAGAGAATGTAGGCGAGATAGGATCACATTACATCTTTTAGTTATGTACTTACCATAACTTTAGATGTATGAGATCCATCTCGCCTACATTCCTAATAACCCACCTTCCTTCCCCCTGCCTTGGAGCCCAGAAGAGACCGGACGGTCCGAATTCAACTTTTTCCTCTCTTGAAACACCGGGCAATGTTATAACAACAGTCTGTGTGTGTGTGTGTGTGTGTGTGTGTGTGTGTGTGTGTGTGTGTGTGTGTGTGTGCGCATGTGTGATGTGTGCGGACAAACAAGATCTGGGGAAGCAGTAGTGGTGCATCCTGGGATATGAGGTAACTCAGCCAATAAGAGACTTCGTTCTATTGTATAGCCGTTCTATTGTATAGCGTGCCGAGTCTGAGCCGAGGATTGGCTCTGAACCCATCTGTAGAGAATGTAGGCGAGATGGATCCCATACATCTAAAGTTATGGTAAGTACATAACTAAAAGTTTTATACCCCTGACGACCTGATGTCATGGAAGAAGGGACAGCAACCGACACAAGACCCAAGACTTTGTTAATGAGGCCAACTTAGGGCAACCTGCCAGCAAATTACCCAAATGTAATGACTTCAACAGTGAATACACTCGAACATCTACATTTATGGTGTACACAACTGTACTTTCTCTTCATCCCTGTCTCCACACTCTCAAACTGACAGCATGCTTGCTCCATTTCCATCATTAGTCAGGCTTCACAGTCTGTCTCCAGCTGTAACCCATATTACCTCTTCTCATAAGCCCTCGACTAAAAATTGTACAACAGTAAATGGAAGAGATTTTCTATATGGGCAGATAACAGAAAGGTTAATCCATTTACAGCTCCCATTCCTATTGTCATAGAGTTCTTATCAGAACTTTTTCACAAGGGATCAGCAGCTGCTACACTCAAGAGTACAGCTAGCAGCAATATCTAATTTTCATGTGGGAATTAATGATTCTAACCTTATGTCCCACAAACTTTGCAAGACCTCTCTCAATGGTTCTATGATGTTAAGACCTCCCATTCAAAATCCCATTCCTCCCTGGGATCTAAATCTAGTCCTTTCTAAACTTACTTTGCCACCTTTTGAACCTGCCTGTAGCTGTCAATTAAAATTTCTGTCGTGGATAACTTCAGCCAGAAGAGTTTGCGAACTGTAAGCCCTATCAGTTAAACCTCCATACTTAATTTTTCACAAAGATAGGGTCTCTCTCCGGACGAATCCTTCCTTTATCCCTAAGGTCTGCTCCCATTTTCACTTGAATCAAACTATCGAATTGCCAGTTTTCTTCCCCAATCACACCAATAAAGCAGAGTATAGATTTCACCAATTTGGATGTGCATAGGCAATTGCGTTTCTACATCCACAGAACTAAAAGATTTAGAAAATCATACCAGCTATTCGATTATCTTCGTGTTTCACTGTTGCAGTCATTACATTTGGGCAATCTGGCAGGTTGCCCTCAGTTGGCCTGAATATCAAAGTCTTGGGTCCTGCATCGGTTGCTGTCTCCTCTTCCATGACGTCAGGTCGTCAGGGGTATAAAACATGCAGCCGACGCCATTTTATTCAGTCTTTCTTGCTGCGCAGTGCCCGAAGCAGAAGCAGTTCGCAAGTGCCGGTTGGCAGACTTCTGAAATTTTCACATTTGAGTTTCAGAACCGAAGTCTTCAATTAAAGCGAAGTACCCAGTTGGGGAAACTTTTTCTTGCTCCTTACCGATGTCAGTAAAAGTTAATAATTGCATTACTTGTGGGAAGCAAATACCTCATAAGAATTTTCATTTGTACTGTATTCCTTGCCTAGGCCCAGATCATAACGTGCCTTGATGTCGGTTTTGTGCTAAATTTAACCAATGCACTATTAAGTGTCTGTATATTTTTGCTTCAAAATATTTTGGATTCAGATTTAATTACCCTGAAATGTCGTCTGATAGCAATCTGACTACTGGAGTTCACAAAAAACTCAAAGAAAAAGACCATCTAAGTCCAAAACCGCTGACGAAGCATCTCCTAAGCCAGTCGCCGGTACTCAGTGAGGTGCTTTCGCAGCCCATGATACCTGCTACTTTTGAGTCGCAGGCCTCTACCGAGACCCATGCAGAGTCCAGTATGCCGCGAGATTCTCAGAGTATTGAACCCACGGATGTCTCTCCCTCGGATGGGTCCGGAGCCGCTGAGCAGGCAACGGCTTCTGAGGGTGTTTGCAGGCCTCAACATTTCTATATAAAACCGACGCCAGCTTCAAAAACAACTTCTTAGTCTAAAAAAAAGACGCATGAGCAACGTGCTCAGGCCCCTATGCCTAAAAAACAGATGATCAAAATGGCTGAGAACTTAATTACCTTGATCAGGGGTTCCCAACCCTCCCTGCTAAGAGGCCTAGGCAAGACACTGATTATGAATCTTCAGATCAGGTTTCTATTTCCTCTGATTCCTCTTCTGATCAGGATTTTTCTATACCACCCTATGAGGATTCAGATGCAGAAGAATCCATCCCATCTGCATCTCCTCCTGAGGATTATTCTTTTGGAGAAACCTTGCATACGTTAAAGGAACATTTTCATTGGGAGAGTCAGGATTTCTCTGAATCAACAAAGAGGCTTATGGATTTCCTCCTTCCTCAGCATAGGCCTTTGGCTATACCTCCTGTATTAGAACATTGTTGATGTGTTTTCGGAATCAAGCATGGCTCCTGATTCTCTACCTCTGGCTCCTAGTAAGCCAAACGATATTACAGGGTTCCTGACTCCCACAAAATTTTATTAAAAAATCCTGCTGCTGATCCTGAAACTGTCTCACAGGGTCCCAAAGGTGTAAAGGCCTCTACAGCCAAAAATCCTACCCAGTCTGAAAGAGATTCCAGGGTGCTGGATAGATGGGGAAAGAAGGTTTATACGTCTGCAACCTTGGCAATTAGGGCCTTAAACTGCCATTTTCATATGCTTAAATATCAACAGCATGTTATTGGCTTATTGAAACAGAAAATTATGTTGATTTCTGATTGTATGGAAAATAAAGAATTACAGGAATTATTGCATGCAGCAGAACAGGTTGGAAAGCATACTTTGCAATGTGGTTTTGATTCCTTGGAGGCCTCTTGCAGGGCCGCAGATACTGGATCTGTGATTAGAAGGCATGCCTGGCTCAAGGAGCAAAAATCTGCCTGATCATGTTAAAGCTAAATTGTTGGATGCACCTTTACACCATGATACTCTGGTAATAAGGCAGAAGAGGTTTTAAAGAAAATGGAAGACAAAGCTAGATCTATGCAAACTGTAAAAGATTTCTTACAAGTGCAGCCACCCAGATTCAGTAGGCACTGGCCTACTAACAATTGGTCCTTTCCTGTGTCCAACAGAGCCTCACAAGGCAAATCCAGGCGCTCAAAAGACTCTAGATACCAATCACAGGGTTCTTACAGGTCAAAGCAATGGGGTGCCTCTACCTCCAATTCTGGAGGAAACAAGGTACAACCTTACAGTAAGCAGTCTCAATGAATTCCCTCTTCCATCATAAAGCACTTATCTTTTGGCAGCCCCCTTGGGGGGAAAATTAGCACTTCATGCTCAAAATTGGCATCTAATTACCCAGGACAAGTGGGTATTAAACATGGTATCCCAGGGGTACAGATTTAATTTCCATACTTTGCCAATTCCAAACGGTTGGCCAGATCTGCCACAAAATCAATGGGCAGAGGCTCAGAAACCCCCCATGGATATGGAGGCTATTCAACCAGAACAGGAAAAAGGACAAGGGTTTTATTCAAGACTGTTCCTGGTACCCAGAAAAGACTATGCCTGGCGTCCAATACTGGACTTATCGATTTTGAACACGTTCTTGGACATTTCAAAATTCAAAATGCTGACTTTACAACAGCTACTGCCCATGCTGAGCAAGAACGCTTGGGTAGTGATTTTAGACTTGAGGCATACTTGCATATCCCAGTAAGGGAATCGTGCAGAAGATACCTCCGCTTCAAGGCAGGTTTTTTTTGCATTACCAATTCTCTGCACTGCCCTTTGGCTTTATCTACTGCGCCCAGGGTCTTTACAAAGTGCCTGGCACCAGTAATTGCATTTTGCAGACAAAGAAGCATATAAATCTGTCCTTACTTGGACGATTGTCTCATTCAGGCAGAAAACAAGGACATTCTTCTTCAATATCTGGCGTTGGTGAAAAGGCTTCTAATGCCTAGGGTACACAATAAACAAAAAATCACAGCTGGTACCCTCTCAAAAAATTACATTCCTGGGTGCAAGCTTGAATACAACTGCCCAGATGGCTTACCTTATGCCAGACAAACAAAGGCAACTGACTATATACTTCAAACAGATGGCAACAAAAACCTAGTTATCTGCAAGACAAATTCTGCAGGCTTTGGGGTTCATGGCACCCTGCATTCTACTAATTCCATATGCAAGACTGCATATGAGGAAACTTCAATGGTATCTTAAAAGTTTATGGAGTCAACATTGTCACAGTCTGGAAACAATGATCCCTCTCATTCCCTGCCTGCAACAGGAGTTTCTTTGTTGGGCAGAGACATGTCACCAAAACTAGGGACAGTCTTTCACTCTACCCCCTGCCACCCAAACGCTAACTACAGACTCCTCACACTATGCTTGGGGCGGCCCACCTGGTGGGGAGATGCATTCAGGGCATATGGACCCCAAAACAAATGCATCTGCATATCAACCAGAAAGAGATGCTAGCTCTTCAGAATGCCCTGACAGCCTTGAAGGACTTACTTCATCCAGGACAACTACTGATAAAGGCGGACAACACCACAGTCATGTGGTACATAAACAAGCAGGAGGGGGGGGGTAGACATTCCTACCTCCTTTGCAGACAAGCCATGGCATTGTGGCACACAGCCTTGACTTACCAAGTACATCTTCAAGCACAATTCCTGCCAGGAAAACAAAATATTCTGGCAGACCTAAGCAGAAATCTTATGGACCCTCACGAGTGGAAACTGGATCCACACGTCTTCAGCATGGTAACATAGAAATGGGGGAGCCCAGACATAGATCTATTTGCCTCTCCCCAAAATTAACTGGACAAATTCTGCACAAGGACTTATCACAGACAAGCATGGAAAGTGGATGCCCTTCAGTTGGAAAGTGGATGCCCTTCAGTTGGAAAAACCTATCAGTCTATGCCTTTCCTCCTCTGCCTCTTCTCCCCAAGGTCTTACTAAAGTTCAGACAGGAAAAAACAAAAATGATCCTACTTGCCCAGGACTGGCCTCGCCAGCACTGGTACCCAATTCTAAGGAATATATCTCAACTCCCTCCTTGGTACTTGCCTCAAATACGTCATCTACTGTCTCAACGGCACAATCAAATTCTGCACACTCCACTCCAAACTCTGAACCTGGCAGCATGGCTGATCATGTAATTATTCAAACACCACCTCTCAGTAAATCTGTGATGGATGTCATTTTGGAAGCCAGAAGACCTAGTACTAGAAAATCTTATGCTGATAAATGGAAGAGAACCAAGCGCAAGGGACGGACACAGCAAAACCAAATAATCCTTAGATTTTACAATACTTGATTGAGATGCTTGTCAAGGGCCTATCTTTCTCTTCAATAAAAATCCATGCCTCTGCCATCTCGGCTCATTACAACATGGAGCCTCCCATCTTTTCTCCTCCTCTGCTAAAACAGTATCTTAGAAGGGCCAAAAACTTAAGGCCTCCCAGAAGATCACCAACTCCTGCATGGGACCGCAATTTTGTGCTGGAAAAACTCACCCTGCCTCCTTTTGAACCAGCAGCTACTGCGGATATAAAGTTTTTATATTGGAAAACAGCTTTCCTTTTGGCAATCACTTCAGCAAGAAGGGTTTCAGAACTACAGGCCCTCATGCCTGTGGAGCCTTTTATTATATTTTACCCGGACAGGGTGTCCCTCAGGACCAAATCCTTCCTTTATGTCTAAGGTGATGTCCAGTGTGGCTCTTAACCAAACTATTCACCTGCCAACTTTTTACCCAAATCCACAGAACAAGGGGGAGCGGATTCTGCATTCATTGAACGTACACAGACAACTAAGATTCTACTTAAACAGGACCAAATCTCTAAGAAACTCTGAGCAGCTATTGGTGGCATTTGCTGCAGGATCAGAGGGGAAGGCTATATCAAAGCAGACTATTTCTAAGTGAATAAACCACTGCATTAGTTTCTGCTACTTGCATCATGGTAAACCAGTGCCCAAGGGAATCGGGTCACATTCCACCAGGGCTGCCTCTACCTCAGCAGCTTTTCTCCGAGGAGTTCCAACCAAAGACATTCTAAAAGCTGCTACTTGGATCTCTGTTCATACTTTTACAAAGCATTATCATTTGCCTCTCTCTTCTCTAAGTCCAGGGCAGGTTTTGCCACTGCAGTTCTGCAGGGCCTTATAGCCACTCCTAATTGTATTTAGCTCCATCCTCTCTTCCATAGCTTTGGGATTCTACTCAGATGTAATGACTGCAACAGTGAAACACGAAGAACATAGTACAGTTGTGTACACGTACCATAAATGTAAATGTTCGAGTGTATTCACTGTTGCAGTCCGGGTTACCCACCCGCCATCCCCCTTTTTTCCTAAAACTTCTCTTTCCTTCACTATATTCTAAAGCCTTTATGGTGTATTTGCTTTTAGAAGAAGGTAAAGTTTATGTTGCGAAAAGTGTGTTTATTTATATATTGCTGTTTGTTTTTATATATGTGTGTAGATATATATATATATATATATATATATATATATATATATATATATATATATATAATTTTTTTTGCTCCCCATTTGGGGGGGGGGGGGCACCTGACCTCTGGGGCAAGAAAAACTGAATAAAATGGCGTCGGCTGCATGTTTTATACCCCCCTGACGTCATGGAAGAGGAGACAGCAACCAACGCAGGACCCAAGACTTTGATATTCAGGCTGACTGAGGGCAACCTGCCAGCAGATTACCCAAATGTAATGACTGCAACAGTGAATACACTCGAACATCTACATTTATGGTAAGTGTACACAACTGTACTTTTCCTTTGCTGAAACAAGAATGGGTTTGCCAGTTTCTAAGTTCACATTATCAAACTGGATCTCTAACTGCATTTCTTTCATTTATACTTCTGAGGGAAGAGAGTTACCTTTTAAAGTCAAAGCGCATTCTGCCAGATCATTTTCTACTCCTGCTGCCTTCCAAGCCAAAACTCCGATTGATAATATATGTGCAGCAGCAACATGGGCTATCCCTCCCTCATACCTTCATTACCCATTATAAATTCAACCTACCTTCCAGAGGTAGGGCCTCATTTGTTTCCACGTTGCTCAGGAGTATTTTCCAGTGAGCCACCCATACAAGATTTATTTTATTTATTTATTTATTTAAATTTGTTGAACTGGAGTGTCCGACTGGACGTAGGCCCATTTTCAGCAGAGGCCCGGGAAGAAAAGCTCCACAGTTAAAATAAACAGACAGTAGTTACATTGGATTACATAGCGATTAACAATTTAACATAGTAATTACTTACAACATATTTACAGATGAAGAACATAGTACATCAGTAGACAACTAGAATCTTTATCTGTGAAGTACATAACAGACATTAACAAATGTTACAATGAGAAGTTCCTGTTGTATAATAAGTACTAGGTTTATGAGCATCTGAGCTTGCTATAATCAAGGTAGTTAGTGGAGTGGAAAGAAAGGTAGTGGTTGTATGGGGTGGATGATATTAGAGTGGGAGTTGCAAGGGCATAGCCAGCATGTTTTTAGGTGCGCTTTTAGTAAAGTTTTGAAGTGGGTGCATGATGGTACGGAGGTAATTGTGGGTGGAAGGGAGTTCCATAATTTGGCTATGGTGCAAGAGAATAGTGCTTCACCAGCAGAGTTATTGACTTTAGTGATCTGCAAATGATTTTTGTTGCTGAATTTTAGTGGTCTGGTGGTGCGATAGGGTTGGAGTAGATTCTGGAGGGATGGGACATTTAGTGGATGGTTTACTAGTTTGTGGGTGAGTGAGAGTTGATACCACTGAAAGAGGTGAGGGAGTTCAAGCCAGCCCAGTTCAGCAAGTGAGAGACAGTGGTGACTACGGTAGGATGCCCCTGTCGCGAATTTGGCAGTTTTGTTGTAGCGGGTCTCTAGCTTGTTTAGATCGCATTGCCTTAGGTTGGTATATATTGGAGAGGCATAAAGTAGGGTGGAGATAAGGTGGGAATTTGCTATTGAAATCTTTGCTGCTTTGGTGAGAAATTGCTTATTTCTGTATAACGCTCCTAGTTTTTTGTGGACTTTTTTTATGGTCATGGATATGCGAATGTCAAATTTTAGTTTGTCTATTTCCACTCCTAGCAATTTGGTGTGTTCAGTTGGGTATATAGTGGTGTTGTCTCTTGCTGTGATGTTAAAGTGAGAGTTGTTTTGAGTATGTTTGGTGGGTTGGAAGATGAGTAGTTTAGTTTTGTTTGGGTTGAGTATTAATTGGGCATCGGATAACCCAAGTTTCAACATAGGCAAAGGCTTCCTGTGTGACTTTTTGCAGTTTTGGTAGGGACTGGGCTGAGCAGATGGTTGAGTCATCTGCGTATTGTATGAGTGTGTCATGTTTGGTGGCAGTGGCTAGATTATTGGTGTATATGGAGAAGAGTAGGGGTCCAAGGATGGCTCCTTGGGGAACCCCCATGGAGACAGGTAGTTGGGGAGATATGTCATTCTGCCATACAACGGATTGTTGGCGGTCAGACAGGTAACTCTGAAACCAGTTGGTGACTGATTTGTGAGAAGGATAGGTTAATGAGGACAGAGATAAGTTGTTTTTTGTGGGACCACGTCATATGCTTTGGATAGGTCTAGGAAAGTAGCAGAAGAGAGAGAGACATTGTTTTTATGCTGAAGGATAGTGTTAGTAAAGGAGAGTAAGGCAGTGGTGGTGCTATAGTTTGGTCGGAAACCATGCTGAGTATTGGAAAGGAGGTTGTTAGTAAGGAGGCAGTCTGAGACCTGAGAGTGTATGCATCTCTCTAGTATTTTTGGAGAGTAGAGAGAGAATAGCTATGAGGTGGTAATTGGTTAGTTCTGTGGAGGGGTCCGCCTTTGTGGAGGGGAATTATATGTGATACTTTCCACAGTGTGGGAACGTAACTTTCTGACAGAGATCGGTTAATCAAGATGGATATTGGGTAGGCCATAGCATCATTTGTAGGTATTCACTTGGGAGGTTGTCTGCTGCTAATTTGGTGGGTTTAAGTTTAGCTAAGAGTTTGTTTATGTTGGAGGTAGGTACAGGAGAAAAAGAGAAGGCAGTGTGGAGATTACTAGTTGAAGGTGTGGGTTGGAGGGGAGGGGGGTTGTGTTGCTTAGCTAGTGATAGTATGGTTTGGGTGAAGTGTGTGTTGAATGAGGTTATTTTCTGTGGAGTGAGGGATGTTAGGAGGAGAGGTACTAACTTTACATGGGTGGAGGATGGAGTTAATGGAGGACCAGAATTGTTTGGGGCTGTGTTGTGAAGAGTCTAGGGCAGACTGGTAGTATTGGAATTTGTCCTGTTTTATTAGCTTTTTGACTCTGTTGCGTAGTTCTAGGAATTTGTCTAGTTGAGGGGGTTTTGGTTTTGCGCCAGTGCTCCCAGGCTTTCTCTGTTTTTCATTTCTGACTTAGTGGTTTTCTGTAGCCATAGGGAGGGTTATGCTTTGGTTCTGGAAAATCTTATGGGGGCATGGCAATTAAGGATATTCAGGAAGGCAGTATTAAAAAATTATACTGCGTCATCTAGACGGCGGTACTTTAGAGGATGCCAGTTGCATTCTTTGAGGGATGAGATGAATATGAGTGGGTTAAAGTTTAGTTTTTTACGTATTTGACGGTAGATGACAGGTTTAGCTTGGTATAGGTATTTTTTGAGTAGGAATGTTGGGGAGTGATCACTGAGGCTATCTGACAAGCAGCCTGTTTTATATGACTGGGGGCTCTTACTGACTAGTATCCAATCCAGGGTAGTGTGCTTGCTGTTAGGGACGCTGTCCCACACGTAATAATGGAGGCGAGATAGGACTTCATAACATAAAGAAGTTATGTACTCACCATAACGTTCCATGTATGTAGTCCATCTCACCAAACATTATTACGAACCCACCCACCAGCCCCCTTCCTGGTGGATCTGGAAACAGTTTTCTGTGGTGGTTTATTTCATAAAGGACACTTTTATTAGGGTTTTATTCTTCCGAACCTTTGATGTCCTTCATGGATGCATCTGCAGTCATAACAACTGCGTTGTCCTGTCGTCAGGCAGCCCTTCAGTCGGCCGGATTCCAAAGTCCGGGTCTGGCTTCGGCTGATGTCGCACTTCACCCGACGTCATCTCTGTTGGTCTTCGGGTATAAAAGCATCAGCCGACGCCATTTTCTTCAGTCTTTCTTGCCGTGGCGCCGAAGCAGAAGCTGTTCGCAAGTGCCGGTCGGATCCAGAGATTACTTCTACCGAATACTACTTCGAAGACTTCTAAAGCTAAGTACCCCATTGGGGACTCTTTCTTGCCTCAGCCGATGTCAGAAAAAGTTAATAATTGTTTAACCTGTGGGAAACAAATACCTCATAAAGATTTCCACTCTTACTGCCTGCCTTGTTTAGGCCCAGCCGCAGCCTGTTCGGCCTGTGCTTCTTTCAACCGAGCTTAGGCGTCGGTCGGAGTTCGCAGAACAGTTTTTCGGTTCTGATTTTGCGTACATTATGCCGTCGGATCCTCCGACTCGCATTCTGCTAAAGAAAAGACCGACACTCGCGGTCCACGGTTTCGGCCGAAACCATGGTTAAGCAAACCGCGAGTGTCTCGGTTTCGGCCGAAACCGAGAAAACTGATCAAAATACAGCTGTATCTATTTCTACAGCTGAGGCCCCTGCTACCACTCTTGAATCGGCCTCAGAAAATTTACCCACTACGGTGCTTACCACTGACTTATCAGACACCATTCCTTTGGACGTCTCTACCCCAGCACGTGGTGCTGCTAGGCCTCCAGCAGCCATGTCCATTAAGGCCTTCGCCAGGGCTAAAGCAGCCAAGACTACTAAAGCAGTGCCTGTTAAACCCCTCAACCAGGCCCTCTTCTAGTTCTCAAATGCTTACTTTGGCAGAAGATTTAATTTCATTAATTAGAGGATCTCAATCTCACCCAGACAGGGCCTCTCAGCCCCAGAGAAGAGACCTAGGGCAGAGCCCCTGAGCCAGTATCCTCTGATGATTCTGCTGATGAATCAGACATTACTGACCAGCCAGAGGCTCCTTTCTCCAATTTTGAAGATTCTGATGCTGAAGAATCCATTCCAGCTGCTTCCCCACCAGAAGAATTCTCCTTTGAAACCTTGCATGCCATGAGAACAGTTCCAATGGCAGCAACAGGATTTTTCAGACTCCAGAAAAGACTTAGGACCTTTTGCACCTTCCACAGCACAGGCCCTTAGCTATACCTCCTGTTCTCTCTGTGGTGGATGATGCTTTCAATGATGTCTGCTCCGCTCCAGATTCTTTACCCCAGCCCCTGCCAAACCAGACAGATTTTACAGGGTGCCAGATACTCATCACCACCTTTACAAGGCCCCTCTTGCAGACCCGAAACTATATCCCAGGGTCCCAAGGCAGTAGCAGCGACCATAGCTAAAACCCTATTCCTTCTGAAAGGGAAGCAAGGTCATTAGACAGATGGGGTAAAAGGTTTACACTTCAGCCACTCTCTCAGCTAGAGCTTTAAATTGTCAGTTTCACATGATACAATACCAAGAGTTTATGCTTGATCAGTTAACTAAAAGCTAACCACTGATGAATCTCTTGATAAGAAATATGTATTAGAAATGGTAAATAACATACAGCAGGTTAGTAACCATTCTTTAAAATGTGGCTATGATGCACTGGAGGCTTCATTTAGATCAGCCATGACTGGCACAGTAATTAGAAGGCATGCATGGCTAAAGGAGCAAGCTCTACGGATCATGTTAAATCTAAGTTGCTAGACGCTCCTATGGATAAAACAAGTTTGTTTGGTACACCTGCCCAGCAGGTTATGAAGAAAATGGAAGAAAAGGCAAAATCAGTCCAAACAGTTAAAGATTTCCTGCAGGTTCAACCCCAAGGTTTAGCAGGAACTGGCCTGCCAAAATTGGTCCTTTCCGGACTCCACAAGACCCCAAAGGGGCAGGAATAGGCGTTCCAGAGGCAGAAACCAATCCAGAGGAAGTACCTACAGAGGCGACAGTGGCAAGGTAACAACAGAGGCACAGACTCAACCTCTGCCACTACATCAACACAGCCACAGTGACTTAATCCTAAATCCGCCTACCAGGGAACAAATAGCAGCTCCTCTAGGCGGAAAGCTAACCTTATTTTCAAAAACTGGCACCACATAACAAAGGACAAGTGGATTTTACAAACCATAGATCAAGGTTACCGTTCCACTTCCACACTTTACCAGTCAAAGAGGAATGCCAAATCTACCTCCAAATCAAAAACAGAGGCTCTACAACAGATAATGGAGTTAGCAAACATGAGAGCTGTGGAAAAGTGCCAACAGCAGAGCAAGGAAAGGGTTCTACTCCAGACTATTCCTTGTTCCAAGAAAGGACAAAGTTGGAGACCAATTCTCGACCTGTCCACCTTAAATACATACATCATTGTCCCAAAATTCAAAATGCTGACCCTACAGCAACTTCTTCCCATGCTGGGCAAGGAGTGTTGGCTGGTAACTCTAGATCTCAAGGAGGCATACCTGCACGTCCCCATTCGACCAATCTGCAGAAGATACCTCAGATTTCTTGCAGGATCAGAGCACTATCAATTCTCAGCATTGCCCTTTGGCTTATCTACTGCGCCCAGAGTATTCACAAAATGCCTGGCATCAGTAATCGCCCATTGCAGACTACAGGGAATTCAAATTTATCCATACCTGGACGACTGCCTACTACAAGGAGACAACAAAAGCAAGCTGACAACAGATTTACAAAGGGTCATTTACTTGCTGCAAGCACTGGGATACACAGTCAACCTTCAAAAGTCAAGACTGATACCATCCCAGACATGGACTTTCCTGGGAGCGGAATTGGACACAGTAAGACAAATGGCATTCCTAACCACAGAAAAACAAAAAGAACTCCCTCTTTACTGTGGTGTATTCAATAGACTGTGTTGTCTTGCCTTAGCTAGTGCTCTTTGGGGGCGGGGGAAAGTGCATGACGCAAGGGCTGTGAGACAGGAAGTGGGTGTATTGTAATGTTTGTTGGCCGGTCAATAAAGTTTGGAGTTGGTACCCACTGCACACAGTTGTCCCGCGTCTTCTTTCTAAGGTAAAAGAATACGACATGGTGTCAGAAGTGCTGTGTGGCTGTGCCTGGGAGTGCTGACCTCTTGCTGAAGACCGTCACAGTGGCCAAGTGGCGTGGAGGCGGACATGTCGGACGGCAGAATGGTCGGCAGCCACGAGCTAGAATCAACATGGCGGCTACTCCCAATGCTATGTTCAGTATTCAGCCGAGCCCTTTGACTTCTCAAACCCCACGAATGGACACGATGGATACGCCCGGTTTGAGCGGTTCCGCAGGCCAGTAATTTATCTTCCAACCCAGAAGGGAACCAGGTGAACACCCTGATATACTGTATGGGCGATGAGGCAGGCGATGTCTTGAGAGGCCTCAAGCTAACCAAGCAGAGCACCAGGAGTATGCCAAAGTGAAAGATGGTTTGAGCGATTTTTATTGTCAAAAGAACATTGTTTATGAGCATACGATTTAACATGCAAAACAAGAACTGAACGAGACTGTTGATGGTTTTGTTACTGCCCTGCATGCTTTAGCGAACACTGCAATTATGGGACGCTGCACGACGAGCTTATAAGGGATAGAATTGTTGTGGGCTTGGCAGACACCAGACTGTCGGCGGATGCAGATGGAGAAAGAGTTGGACTTAGAGAGCTGTAAATATGGCCAGACAGTGGAGGAGGTTAAGAAGCAGCAACGGCCTTGCGGTGCGACAGTACCGCCCTGCAATAACGTGAATGCTGTGCAGACACCACGGGACACCAGGCGGGCGGAGGCCTGAAGGTTGGGGCAAGCCCTTGGCACCGATTTTTCAGCGCCAGGCGCAAAGAGTAAAGACGCTCGAGCTTCGCAGTGTTACAGGTGTGGGGGCCATTTCACCATAGACTCCTATGCCCGGCGACTGCTGCAAGATGTCGCTCGTGTGAAGAAGGGCCACTACCAGCGGGTCTGCCGACAGTTCAAGGCGGTGCAGAGTATTGAGGAGGACGAGGGTGGCGTGAAGAACAGGGTTCTTCCTTGGTTCTGTCTCCTCCGGGAACCATTCCTGGATTGTGGAGGTGAAAATACAGGGCACACCTATGACTTTCAAGCTTGACACGGGCGGATGTTACTGTTATCTCCAAGTCAGACCTGCACAACTTGTTCAGTGGGAAGACTGCTCCTGTGCTCCAGCAGCGGAGAAACCCTTGTTGGGTCCTGGAGGATGCCACTGGAGGTTACAGGATCCTTGGAGCTTCAGCTCGGCTATGGACAAAGACAGACATGCAGAAAGTGTATGTTGTAAAGGGCTCCATGCCGCTTTTAGGCCTTCCTGCTATTTTGGGGCTGGGCCTCCTGAAGCGTGTTGACACTATCACCATGGAGTCTTTGAAGACCTCATACCGGATTTGTGCTCTGGGTTGGGGTAGTGCAGCGGAAATACCACATAAAGCTTCAGCCAAAGGCGGTGCCATACTCTCTGAAGACCCCCAGGGGGATACCACTGCCATTGATGGGGAAAGTGAAAGAGGAGTTAATGAGGATGGGCTGGGTGTCTACCAGAATGGAAGAACCTACCGATTGGTGTGCAGGCATGGTGGTAGTCCCAAAGAAAGACAGTAACAGGTTGAGACTATGTAGACTACACTAAGCTAAATGAATCGTATGCAGGAAAGGTTCTGCTGCCCTCGGTTGAGCAGAGTCTTGGGATGCTTGCTGGGGCAAGGTGTTTAGCAAACTGGATGCCAATATGGGATTTTGGCAAATTCCTTTGTCAGAGGAGTCGGCTGTTACCACATTCATAACCTTTTGGGCGTTTCCTCAATCGCCTTCCCTTTGGCATTAACTCTGCACCGAACACTTTCAGCATGATGGCAGAGGTCATTGAAGGATTAGAGGGTGTGATTTGTCACATGGACGATGTGTTGGTCTGGGGCGTTGCCAGGAGGAGCACGATGCCCGACTTCATGCGGTATTAAAGAGACTGGAAGAAGCAGGTATTACGTTGAATGTAGGGAAATGTGACCTGTCGAGGGGCACAGTGACCTTCTTGGGCCATGTCATTACGAATTCTGGTATAAGCCCGGACCCAAGGAGGACCGCGTCCATCACGGAGATGGCAGCACCTGCTACAGTAGGAGAACTCAGGAGTTTCCTGGGCATGGTGAATCAGGTGGGGAAGTTCATCCCTCATTTGGCTGAGAGGGACAGAGCTTTGAGAGACTTATTATCCAAAAAGAACAGCTGGTACTGGGGTGGGGACCAGGAAAAGGCATTCAATGACTTAAAAGAGGCAATCACCTCACCTCCAGTTTTGGCTGTGTATGACCGGAGAGGGATCTGAAGGTTTCAGCGGATGCATCATCCTTTGGGTTAGGGGCGTGTTGCAGCAACAATGGGACGGCTGGAGACCCGTGGCATACGCATCAAGGTCACTCTCACCCACAGAGCAACGATATGCACAGGTTGAGAAAGAGGCTCTGGCATCTACCTGGGCATGTGAGCTGAGATTACCTATTAGGCAAATCGTTCTGTCTAGAGACTGATCACAAACCCCTGGTTTCATTGCTGGGAGGTCAGGCTGGATCTTCTACCGCCCAGAATCCAACGCTTTAGGATGAGATTGATGCAGTTCTCATACACGGTGCAATACGCTCCAGGAAATCACTGTGGGTGGCAGATGCCCTGTCACGTTCTCCACTAAAACCAGGCTAACCCGGAGGAAACAGAGTTAATGGAGGACACGGATATCTCGTGAACTGTATTATGGAAAACATGCAGGTGAAGCCATCCTTCCTCCAAACACTACGGGAGCAGCTGAAAGCGGACAGTGTGTGTCTGGTCATGGACTTGTGCAGCCAGGGTGGCAGCTGTATGCGAACCAGGAACCCTTACTGAAGAGCTACTGGCCAGATCGTTCCACACTAACAGTGAAAGATGGGTTGCTTTTAAAGATTCGCCTTGTTATCCCCTCTGCCATGCGTAATGAGGTGTTGTTGAAATTGCATGAGGGACATCAAGGCATTGTGAAGTGCAAAGCCAGAGCCTGTCAGACCGTCTGGTGGCCTGGGCTTAGCCAACAGATAAATGACATGGTTCTAAGATGCAGGGCGTGCATCTCAGAGAGAAGAATCCTCCTGAGCCCCTCATCCCAACAGAATGTCCTGACCGACCATGGCAAAGAGTGGATTTATTTGAACTAAAAGGACATACTTACCTTCTTGCTGTGGACTACTTATCCAGGTTTCTTGAGATCGCATTGCTGAAACATAGCAAATCCAACGAGGTCATCACCCACCTAAAATCTTTCTTAAGCGCCATGGTATCCCAGAGGTACTTGTGTCTGATAATGGACCTCAGTTTTCAGGGCAGTCTTTCGGCCTTTGCAACCGCTTATGGCTTGAGCATGTCACAAGCAGCCCCAGGTTCCCAGAGTAGCGGGAGGCAGAGCGTCGCAGTGCAGGCGGTGAAGAACCTGCTAAAAAAGTGCCTATCCGTACATGGCTCTCTTGGCGTACAGGACAACGCCACTGCAGAATGGTTATAGCCCTGCGGAACTTCTTATGGGGCGGCGGTTCTAGGACCTCTCTTCCGATTCATCCTTCGCAGTTGGACCCTGTGCTGCGGACTGGAGAAGGCTCATGGGGAAGAGGGGAGAAGAGGGTGCATAATGGCGAAAACTACAACAGAGCCATCGGGCAAGGCCGCTGGGGATGTGTTGCCCTGATCAGGTGTGGGTGACAGATATGAAGACCCCAGGTACTGTAGATCAAAAACATTACTCGCCGAGGTCATTTAAGGTAGATGTGCCCCAAGGGACTGTCTTGAAACCGTGTGCATTTGATTCCCTTACCTGAGCCTGACTGTGTATCAAACCCTGGGTGTCCGGAAAGTGTGCTAAGTAAGACCGATGAGGCCTTGCCATTTGCAATGGCCTTCCCGAACCCGGCACATAGTGATGTTGTGAGGACCAGATCAGGAAGAGTTATTAACAAGCCGGACCGTTTGGATCTGTGAAGATCAGGGTATAAATAACAATGTCATTGGGGTTTATAGTGATCTGAATGTGGCTAAGTGAGCATTTTGTGTCAATGTACCAAGTTCGTAGTGAAGTGGAAGAAATTGAATAGATCTGGGTTTTGTGTTAAGTGAAAAGGGGCCTTATGGAAAAGGAGATGTGGTGTATTCAATAGACTGTGTTGTCTTGCCTTAGCTAGTGCTCTTTGGGGGCGGGGGAAAGTGCATGACACAAGGGCTGTGAGACAGGAAGTGGGTGTATTGTAATGTTTGTTGGCCGGTCAATAAAGTTTGGAGTTGGTACCCACTGCACACAGTTGTCCCGCGTCTTCTTTCTAAGGTAAAAGAATACGACATTTACTTCTTGGCACTAACAAAACTGAACAAGTTAACAGCAAGAAAGGTACTGCAGGCCTTGGGTTTCATGGCATCATGCATAATCTTGGTTCCATTTGCCAGACTACATATGAGAAAACTACAGTGGTACCTAAAGAATTTATGGTCACAACACAGACACAGCCTAGAAACGGAAATCCCACTAATACCATGCTTAAAACAGGAGTTCCTATGGTGGGCTCAGGCATGCCAGTCAAACCCAGGCCTGCCTTTCCGCAAAGGTCAAGCAAGCCAGACCATCACAACAGACGCTTCAGACCTAGGATGGGGGGCCCACATGCTGGACAAATGCAAGGATTGTGGACACAGGATCAATTTCACTTACACATCAACCTAAAAGAAATGCTGGCTGTAAAACTGGCAATCCAAAAGTTCAGACCATTTCTCAAGGAAGGCCAGTTGATAAGGACAGACAACACCACAGTCATGTGGTACATCAACAAACAGGGAGGCACTCATTCTTACCCCCTATGCAGAATGACTTTGGAGCTGTGGAGCCTGGCACTCAGCTACAACATCCAGTTACAGGCAATATTTGTACCAGGAAAAGAAAACTCTCTGGCGGATATGTTAAGCAGGACCACATCGGATGCCCACGAATGGCAGCTGCACCCGGACATCTTCAAGACCATCTCGAAGAAATGGGGAATGCCTCAGATAGATCTATTCGCATCCCTCTCAATCACCAGCTCAAAAATTCTGCACAAGGACATTCCACCCACTAGCATGGAAAGTGGACTCACTCTCCTTCAGCTGGGAAGGCCTAACAGCATATGCATTCCCACCTCTTCCCTTGATACACAAAGTACTACTAAAAATCAAGGAAGAACGTCCAAGGATAATCCTGATAGCTCCAAACTGGCCAAGACAACACTGGTACCCACTGCTGAGGAGCATGTCTCGAACAATATGTGGCCAATACCCTGATGCCTTTGATGCTAACTCAGAACAACTACAGCACCATGCATCCAAACCTAAAAGCGTTGCAACTGACTGCATGGAACATCACATAGCAGCTGCTAATCCAGAACTTTCACAAAGAGTTAAAGACATTATTCTTGAAGCACGCAGGCCTTCAACAAGAAGGAACTATGCTGGGAAATGGAAAAGGTTTGTCATTTGGAGTTCTGAAAGAGGAAAAGATGTATCAAACATAGATATGCCTAACATTCTGGAGTATCTGGCGAACTACTTCATTCAGGCCTCTCCTACTCCTCCATCAAGATTCATGCATCAGCTATTTCAGCAGAATACAGCTTTGATCCACCTGTTTTTCACACCCTTTGCTCAGGCAGTTCCTCAGAGGAATCAAGAATGTAAAACCTCCAAGGAAACCACCATTGCCAGCTTGGGACTTAAACTTTGTGCTAGAAAAATTGACACTATCACCCTTTGAACCAGCAGCAACAGCAGACCTACAACACCTGTCATGGAAAACTGCTTTCCTACTGGCAATTACTTCAGCAAGGAGGGTTTCAGAACTACAGGCCTTAATGGCAGTGCAACCCTTCCTAATCTTCCACCAAGATAGAGTGTCCATGAGGACTAATCCTACATTTATGCCTAAGGTGGTATCCAGAGTGTCTTTAAACCAGGCAATCCACCTACCTACCTTCTTTCCCAACCCACAAAACAGAGGAAAGAATTCTGCATACCTTGGATGTACATAGACAGCTACGCTACTACTTGGACAGAACAAAAATAGCAGAAAGACTGACCAACTTTTGTAGCTTATGCAACAGGAAGGGAAGGAAAAGCTATCTCCAAACAGACAATCTCCAAATGGATAGGAAATTGCATACGATTCTGTTACTCCTTCCATGGAAAGCCAATTCCACAGAACATAAGACCTCATTCTACAAGGGCAACAGCCACTACCACAGCTTTCTTACGAGGTGGCTACCAAAGACATTATTGGCGGCTACTTGGACCTCCGTGCATACATTTGCCAAGCATTATAATTTACCTCTATATTCCAGATCCCGAGCAGGGTTTGCCACTGCTGTACTGCAAGGGATCCTAAACACACCATAATCTACCTTTATCCTCCTCCCTAGTTGGCTATGGTATTCTACCCAGTTGTTATGACTGCAGATGCATCCATGAAGGACATAGTACAGTTTTGTACCTACCATAAATGTAGATGTCCGAACTGGATAGCATCTGCAGTCCCTCCTTCCCTCTGTGGTACTCCTAGGGTGTTTACCCTCCTAATAGCTAGCTAGTGGGGGGGGAGTCTTTAATGGTGTATTTGTTTGTATTTATGTACATACATGCTTATTTTTGTGTTTACCTCTATCTTTTGGAAACATTGGCATCTATCCAAAATTTTTAGCCTTCTAGAGGGCTTCTGGCATCTGGGGCAAGAAACACTGAAGAAAATGGCGTCGGCTGATGCTTTTATACCCGAAGACCAACAGAGATGACGTCGGGTGAAGTGCGGCATCAGCCGACGCGGACTTTGGAATCCGGCCGACTGAAGGGCTGCCTGACGACAGGACAACCCAGTTGTTATGACTGCAGATGCTATCCAGTTCGGACATCTACATTTATGGTAGGTACAAAACTGTACTTTCTACTTTCTACTTTTTCTCCTTGTATAGACTAGCAGAAAACAAGATCTGGGGAGTGTGCTCATGCACCCTGGGATACCTCCTAGCCACGAGCCAATCAGAAGTTTTCAGGCTTTCTAAAAGCAGCCGAGTCGGAGCCGAGGTTCGGCTCCGAACCCACATGTAATAATGTTTGGCAAGATGGACTACATACATGGGACGTTATGGTGAGAACATAACTTCTTTTTCAATACCTTTGCAGGCCTCTACTGTGACCCTTTCGTAGTCCAGTATGCCGCAGAAATATTCGTCTTCCAAGCCTTTGGTTCTCTCTGCATTGGTGGATCCGGAGCTGCGACGCAGGCACTAGCTTCCGTGGAGGTTTTTCACATTACCGAATTTAGAAAAGTGACGTCTTCTTCTCCGACTACAGATGTCCTTCAAGGATGCATCTGCAGTCCTAACAAATGGGTTGTCCTGTCGTCAGGCAGCCCTTCGGTCGGCCGGATTCCAAAGTCTGGGTCTGGCCTCGGCTGGTGTCGCACTTCACCCGACGTCATCTCTGCTGGTCTTCGGGTATAAAGGCATCAGCCGACGCCATTTTCCTCAGTCTTTCTTGCCGCGTGGCGCCCGAAGCAGAAGCTGTTCGCAAGTGCCGGTCGGTCAGATCCAGAGATTACTACTACCGAATACTACTTGAAGACTTCTGAAAAGCTAAGTACCCGTTGGGGACTCTTTCTTGCCTCAGCCGATGTCAGAAAAAGTAAATAACTGTTTAACTTGTGGGAAACAAATACCTCATAAAGATTTCCACTCTTACTGCTTACCTTGTTTAGGCCCAGACCACGACGTAGCAGCCTGTTTAGCCTGTGCTTCCTTCAACCGAGCGGCTTAGGCCGGTCGGAGTTTGCTGAACAGTTTTTCGGCTCAGATTTTGTGTACATTATGCCGTCTGATCCTCCGACTTCTCAAATTGTTAAAAAACGCAAAGAAAAAGACCGACACTCGCGGTCAGCGGTTTCAGCCGAAACCGCGGTTAAGCAAACCACGAGTGTCTCGGTTTCGGCCGAAACCGAGCAAACGGGTCAATCTTCAGCCGAATCCATGACTACTACCGAGGCTCCTGCTACCCTAGTTGAATCGGCCTCTGAAGTTTTGCCTACTAATGTGGTCCCTCTAGAATTATCGGACACCATCCCTTTGGATGTCTCTACCCCAGCACGTGGTGCTGCTAGGCCTCCTGCAGCCATGTCTATTAAGGCCTTTGCCAGGGCTAAAGCAGCCAAAACTGCTAAATCAGTGCCTGTTAAGCCCCCCTCACACAGGCCCAGTTCCAGTTCTCAAATGTTTACTCTGGCAGAGGATCTCATCTCTTTAATAAGGGGATCCCAATCTCACCCAGACAGGGCCTCTCAGCCTCTAGAAAAGAGACCTAGAGCAGAGCCCCCAGAGCCAGTGTCCTCAGATGATTCTTCTGATGATTCAGACATTACAGACCATCCAGAGGCTCCTTTTTCTACTTATGAAGATTCTGATGCTGAAGAATCTATTCCATCTGCCTCTCCACCAGAGGAATTTTCCTTTGGGGAAACCTTACATGCCATGAGAGAGCAATTCCAATGGCAGGGACAAGATTTCTCAGATTCAACAAAAAGGCTTAGGACATTTCTGCACTTACCGCAACATAGGCCCTTAGCTATACCTCCAGTTCTGCCTGTTGTGGATGATGCATTTAATGATGTTTGCACTGCTCCTGATACCTTACCTCCAGCCCCTGCCAAACCCGATAGGTTTTACAGGGTACCGGACACTCATCACCACCTATACAAGGCCCCACTTGCAGATCCTGAGACTATCTCCCAGGGGCCTAAGGCAGTAGCTTCGACCTCAGCAAAAAACCCTCTCCCTTCTGAAAGGGAATCCAGGTCCTTAGAGATGGGGTAAAAAGTTTACACCTCTGCTACTCTCTCAGCTAGAGCTTTGAACTGTCAGTTTCATATGATCCAATACCAAGAGTTTATGCTTGATCAGTTAACTAAGAAACTGTCCTCTGATGATTCCTTAGATAAGAAATATGTTTTAGAAATGGTGAATAACATTCAGCAGGTTAGTAACCATTCTTTAAAATGTGGCTATGATGCACTGGAGGCTTCATTTAGATCAGCCATGACTGGCACAGTTATAAGAAGGCATGCATGGTTGAAAGAACAGGTCTTGCGGATCATGTTAAAGCAAAGCTGTTAGATGCTCCTATGGATAAGGCCAGTCTATTTGGTTCTCCTGCCCAGCAAGTAATGAAGAAAATGGAAGAGAAGGCAAAATCTGTACAAACAGTTAAAGATTTCTTACAGGTTCAGCCCCAAGGTTTAGCAGGAACTGGCCTTCCAAAATTGGTCCTTTCCAGACTCCTCTAAATCTCAGAGAGGCAGGAATAGGCGTTCAGAGGCAGAAATCAATCCAGAGGAGGTGCCTACAGAGGCGCCAGTGGCAAGGCAATAACCAGCGAGGCACAGACACAACCACTGCCACTGCAACAGGACAATCACAGTGACTTGGCTCTGACACCGCCTACCAGGGAACAAATAGCAGCACCCTTAGGCGGAAAGTTAGCCTTATTTTCAAAAATTGGCACTATATCACAAAAGACAAGTGGATTTTGCAGACTATAGACCAAGGCTACAGGTTTCATTTCCACACCTTACCAGTAAAAAGAGGAATGCCAAACCTACCTCCAAATCAGAAAACAGAAGCTCTAAAACAGATAGCTCAATTAACAAAGATGAGAGCTGTGGAAAGAGTACCACCAACAGAACAGGGCAAAGGATTCTACTCCAGACTCTTCCTAGTACCAAGAAAAGAGAAAAGTTGGAGACCTATTCTCGACCTGTCCGCCTTAAACAACATTCATCATTGTTCCAAAATTCAAAATGCTGACCCTACAGCAACTTCTTCCCATGCTGGGCAAGGAGTGTTGGCTGGTAACTCTAGATCTCAAGGAGGCATACCTGCACGTCCCCATATGACCAAATTGCAGAAGATACCTCAGATTTCTTGCAGGATCAGAGCATTATCAATTCTCAGCATTGCCCTTTGGCTTATCTACTGCGCCCAGAGTATTCACAAAATGCCTGGCATCAGTAATCGCTCATTGCAGGCTACAGGGAATCCAAATTTATCCATACCTGGGCGACTGCCTGATACAAGCGGACAACAAAAGCAAACTGACAAAAGACTTACAAAGAGTCATTTGCTTACTACAAGCCCTGGGATACACAGTCAATTTAAAAAAGTCAAGACTAATACCATCCCAAACAAAAACATTCTTGGGTGCAGAATTGGACACAGTAAAACAAATGGCATTCCTAACTGCAGAAAAACAAGAACAACTCCCTCATTACTTCTTGGCATTAACAAAGCAGAACAAACTAACAGCAAGGAAAGTACTGCAGGCCTTGGGCTTCATGGCATCATGCATAATCCTGGTCCCCATGCCAGATTGCATATGAGAAAACTACAGTGGTACCTAAAGAATTTATGGTCTCAACACAGGCACAGCTTAGAAACCGAAATACCACTAATCCCATGCCTGAAACAAGAGTTCCTATGGTGGGCTCAAGCATGCCAGTCAAACCCAGGCTTGCCCTTCCACAACTTTCAAGCAAGCCAAACCATCACAACGGACGCCTCAGACCTAGGTTGGGGGGCCCACATGCTGGACAAATGCATACAAGGATTATGGACCCCAGATCAACTGCACCTGCACATAAATCAAAAAGAAATGCTGGCAGTAAAACTAGCAATCCAGAATTTCAGACCATTCCTCAAAGAAGGCCATTTGATGATAAGGACAGACAACACCACAGTCATGTGGTACATCAACAAACAGGGAGGCACTCATTCATACCCCTATGCCGAATGACTCTGGACCTATGGAATATGGCTCTGAGCTACAACATTCAGTTACAGGCAATATTTGTACCGGGAAAAGAAAACATCCTAGCAGACATGTTAAGCAGAACTACCTCGGATGCTCACGAATGGATGCTACACCGGACATCTTCAAGGCCATCACACAGAAATGGGGAATGCCACAAATAGACCTATTCGCATCCCCACTCAATCACCAGCTCAAGAAATTCTGCACAAGGACATACCACCCACTTGAATGGAAGGTGGACTCTCTATCCTTCAGTTGGAAAGGCCTGACAGCATATGCATTCCCACCTCTTCCTTTGATGCACAAGATACTACTGAAAATCAGAGGAGCGTCCAAGGATAATTCTGATAGCTCCAAATTGGCCAAGACAACACTGGTATCCATTGCTGAGAAGCATGTCACGGGGGAGAACGTGGACACTACCCCTGATGCCTTTGATGTTAACTCAGAACGACTACAACATCATGCATCCAAATCTAAAAACTCTGCAACTAACTGCCTGGAACATTACATAACAGCAACTAACCCAGATTTATCCCAAAGGGTTAAAGACATTATCCTGGGGCCCAGACCTTCTACAAGAAGGAACTATGCAGGAAATGGAAAAGGTTTGTCATTTGGAGCACTGAAAGAGGAAAAGATGTGTCAAAGATAGATATTGCCAACATCCTGGAGTATTTGGCAGAGCTTCTCCATACAGGCCTGTCCTATTCCTCCATCAAGATACATGCATCAGCTATTTCTGCAGAATACAGCTTGATCCCCTGTCTTCTCACATCCTCTACTCAGGCAGTTCCTCAGAGGAATCAAGAATGTAAAACCTCCTAGGAAACCACCATTACCAGCATGGGACTTGAACTTTGTGCTAGAAAAATTGACACTCCCTCCATTCGAACCAGCAGCAACAGCAGATCTTCAACACCTATCCTGGAAAACTGCTTTCCTACTGGCAATTACTTCAGCAAGAAGGGTTTGAACTACAGGCCTTAATGGCAGTACAACCCTTCCTAATCTTCCATCAAGATAGAGTATCCATGAGAACTAATCCTACATTTATGCCTAAGGTGGTATCCAGAGTGTCTCTAAACCAGGCAATCCACCTACCTACCTTCTTTCCCAATCCACAGAACAGGGGGGAAAGACTGCTGCATACCTTGGATGTACATAGACAGTTGCGCTACTACCTGGACAGAACCAAGGGCAATAGAAAAACTGACCAGCTTCTGGTAGCCTATGCAACAGGAAGGGAAGGAAAAGCAATTTCCAAACAGACAATCTCCAAGTGGATAGGAAATTGCATAAGATTCTGTAACTCCTACCATGGAAAGCCAATTCCACAGAACATAAGACCTCACTCTACAAGGGCTACAGCCACTACCACAGCTTTCTTACGAGGAGTGGCTACCAAGGACATTATTGAGGCGGCTACTTGGACCTCCGTGCATACATTTGCCAAGCATTATAACTTACCTCTATACTCTAGATCCCGAGCAGGGTTTGCCACTGCTGTATTGCAAGGGATCCTAACTACACCATAATTCTTCTTCCTCCTCCCCTAGTTTGGCTATGGTATTCTACCTATTTGTTAGGACTGCAGATGCATCCTTGAAGGACATAGTACAGTTTTGTACCTACCATAAATGTAGATGTCCGAACAGGATAGCATCTGCAGTCAGGATTACCACCCTCCTTCCCTCTGTGGTATTCCTAGGGTATTTACCCTCCTAATAGCTAGCTGGGGGGGGGATCTCTTATGGTGTATTTGTTTGTATATATGTACATACATGCTTATTTTTGGTGTTTGCCTACCTTTTTTTGGAAACATTGGCATTTACCCAAAATTTAGTTTTCCAAGAGGGCAACTGGCATCTGGGGCAAGAAACACTGAGGAAAATGGCGTCGGCTGATGCCTTTATACCCGAAGACCAGCAGAGATGACGTCGGGTGAAGTGCGACACCAGCCGAGGCCAGACCCAGACTTTGGAATCCGGCCGACCGAAGGGCTGCCTGACGACAGGACAACCCATTTGTTAGGACTGCAGATGCTATCCTGTTCGGACATCTACATTTATGGTAGGTACAAAACTGTACTTTTCTCTCAGCCCAATGGATACTCTTTAGAAGCAAGGCCACTTCTAGGAAAACTTACCTGTAGCCAGTATTTTACTCCTGCTCCACAACCCCAACCCCAAGCTCAAATGCTTAAAATGGGGGAGGATCTTATCACCCTTATCAGGGGTAGTCAGGCCACACATTCTAAAAAGAGACCTTCTGAAATACTGTCAGAACAGGATTCTCTGGAGTCTGATTATTTAGATGTTGAAGAGGAACAACAACCTCTGACTGCTTATGAGGATTCAGATGCAAAGGAATCAATTCCTTCTGCCTCTCCACCAGAAGATCTTTCCTTTGGGGAAACCCTTCATACCCTCAGGGAGCATTTCCATCGGGAATCCCAGGACTTCCCTTAGTCTAAGAAAAGACTGTGAGTTTCTAGACTTGTCCCAGCACACAGACCCTTGGCCATCCCTCCAATCTTAGAGGTGGTTGATGTCTTCCATGAATCCAGCTCAACTCCTGACGCCCTCCCACCTGTTCCCAGAAAACCTGACTGGTATTGCAGAGTACTGGATTCTCACAAATACCTGTACAGAAATCCTGCTGCAGATCCAGAGGTCATTACACAGGGACCAAAAGGAGCTAAGGCTAGTTCTGCAAAGAATCCTATTCCTTCTGACAAGGACTCCAGAGCTCTGGACAGATGGGGTAAAAAAGTATACACCTCTGCAGCCTTAGCTATTGGAGCACTCACCTGTCAGTTCCACATGTTAAAATATCAACAACACACTTTGGAACTATTAAAACAAAAGATTTCAACCTTTCCAACTGTGCCAATTTGGAAGAGTTGCAGATTTACTGCACTCTATTTGTCAAGTGGCTAAACACTCCTTACACTGTTGATATGACGCCCTAGAAGCCTCAAGCAAGGGCAGCAGTGTCAGGATCTGTCATTAGGAGACATGCATGGTTGAAGGAACAACCTCTCCCTGATCATGTCCAGTCTAAATTATTTAATGCACCCTTGGATAAGGACTGCTTGCTTGGAGTAAAAGCAGAAAAGGTGCTTAAGACGGAAGCCAAAGCAAAATCTATGCTAACAGTAAAATGTTTCCTTCAGGTACAGCTTCCTAGGTTCAGCAGGAATTTTCCCTCAAAACACTGGCCCTTTCTGCACCTAGCAGACAGGGTCAAGGTAAGCCCTGCAGGGACAGACTACCCAGACTCCTGTCCCAGAGACAGCCAAAGGCAGGGAGTTCTAAGCCATCCTTCTATGGCAAAAACTGTTAATGACTCCCTCTCCCCCCCCCTCCCCTCTTTTCACTCACCAAAAACTAGGAGGAAGGCTCTCCCTCTGCAAAGAAAATTGGCAAGGACCAATGGGTCTGAAAGATCATTTTTCAGGGATACAAATTCTCCTTCGAACTCCCAATTCCAAGAGGGTACCCAGACTTTCCTCCAAATCAGTGGGCAGAGGCATTGAAACAAGCCCAAACTCTTATATCCCAAGGGGAAGTAGAACATGTCCCTTCAGATCAAACAGGCAAAGGCTTTTATTCCAGACTGTTCTTTGTTCCCAGAAAAGAGGGCACTTGACGCCCCATCCTGGATCTATCCATTCTGAACACCTTTCTGGTGGTCCCCAAATTCAAAATGCTAACTTTGCAGCAGCTGCTGCCTTTTCTGACCAAAAAATGCCTTTTTTAGTTACCCTAGATCTAAAAGATGCCTACCTCCACATACCCATAAGGGAATCTTGCAGGAAATTCCTTTGCTTCAGAGCAGGCTCACACTTTCAGTTCTCTGCACTACCCTTTGGCTTATCTACTGCTCTCAGGGTATTCAAATGCTTAGCCCTGGCCACAGCCTTTTGCAGACAGAAAAATATACAAATTTACCCTTATCTGGACGACTGCCTCATTCAGGCAGATTGCAAAGAAAAGCTCATCAAGGACATCTTTATCAAAACCCTCCTAACCTCCGTACGGTACACCATCAATGAGAAAAAATCAGGGCAAATAACCTCCAAGAGAATAATTTTCTTGGGAGCACTGCTGGACACAGCATCCCAAATGGCCTTCCTGCCTCTCTTTTACACAGTTGGCTTCCAGAAGTCACTTCACTGCGAGGAAGTTCTTGCAAGCCTTTGGGTACATGGTATATTACATCCTTTAAATTCCTCTGGCCAGACTTCATATGAGAAATCGTCAGTGTTACCTAAACTACCTTTGGTGTCAGCACTGTCGACCTTTAGAGACCTCTCTCCCTCGGATCCCCTGTATAAGGGTCAAGTTTCTCTGGTGGGCAGGAGCCTGTGCCCAGAACCAGGGTCTTTCCTTCACCCTCTGCCCAACCGAGCAGACTATTACCACCAACGCCTCAGACATAGCTTGGGGCACTACCCTAGAAGGCAGGTGCACCCAAGGTCTTTGGGATGCCCAGTACCTTCCCTTACAAATCAACTAGAAGGAAATGATGGCAATACAAAAGGCTCTGACATCCTTCAAACCCCAACCCCATCTCAAGCCAGGGGTTCTCCTTGTCAAAACGGACAACACCACATTAATGTGGTACATCAACAAACAGGGAGGGGCCCAATCTTACCCTCTGTGCAGGCTAGCCGTGAACCTCTGGCTGACAGCCTCTTCCATGGGACTACACCTGATAGCCCAATACCTACCAGGGATCAACAACACCCTGGCAGACCACTTAAGCAGAAACTTACTGGATCCCCACGAATGGCAACCCCACAGAAAAATCTTTTAACAAATCACTCAGGCGTGGGGGACTCCGGAGGTGGACCTCTTTGCTTCGCATCTCAGCCATCAGCTGAAAAAATTCTGTACCAGGGAGTATCACCACCTAGCCTGGAGGGTGGATGCCTTGACCTTCCCCTGGAACACCCTCTTTGTGTACACATTCCCTCCTCTGCCTCTTATTCCCAAGATACTGATCAAAGTAAGGGAGGAGAGACCAAAGGCCATCCTCATTGCTCCAGATTGGCCCAGACAACATTGGTACCCCTTACTGTGCAGCCTCACCTTACAGCCTTCCAGGCAGTTTCCCCTGATCTCAGACTTCTTAACTCAGGTGGGGGGATGCTGCACCCAGACTTGCAGACTCTCAAAACTATCAGCATGGCCAGTACTCTAAAGGCAAACAAGGGGTCCCCGTTCAGCAAACGCGTCCTAGACATTATCACAGAGGCCAGAAGGCCCAGCACCAGAGAATCTTGCACAGGAAAATGGAAAAGATTCTGCTCCTGGAGCCATTCCAGAGGGGCAATACCTCAGTCTTTCACCCCTCTTATCCTGGACTACCTAGCGGAGCTACTTAATAGTGGCCTCTCCTTCTCCTCTATTAAAATCCACGCTTCTGTCATTTCAGCTCATTTTGATGCAGAACAGACCCTGTTCTCCCATCCTTTGATTAAACAATTCCTCAGAGGGGCTTCTAATATCAGACCTTCCCAGAAGGCCACCCACTCCAGCCTGGGACCTGAATTGTGTTTTGGAAAAACTAACTTTGCCACCCTTCGAACCTGCTGCTTCAGCAGAACTAAGATACCTCGCCTGGAAGACTGCTTTTCTTCTAGCTGTCACCTCAGCCAGAAGGGTTTCAGAACTTCAGGCACTGATGGCCATTGGCCATTGAGCCCTTCATCATCTTCCCTGCAGACAGGCTCTCCCTGAGGACAAATCCTTCCTTTATGCCCAAGGTGGTAGCTAATGTAACTCCCAACCAGGCCATACATCTACCCACCTTCTTTCCTAACCCTCAAAACAAGGGTGAAAGAATTCTGCACTCACTAGCCATGCACAGACAGCTCAGATACTATCTGGACCATACTAAACCCACCATACTAAACCCTTCAGGAAAACTGACCAACTACTTGTCAGCATTGCCCCAGGGAACGAGGGAAGCCCATTTCCAAACCATCCATTTCCAAATGGATATCACACTGTATCCATTTCTGCTACAGATTGCATGGGACCCCCCCCCAAGTCTATTGAAACCCATTCCACTAGGGCAGCCTCCATTTCCACGGCATTCCTCAGAGGAGTTCCCACCAGGGACATTCTGGAAGCTGCCTCCTGGACTTCTGTCCATACCTTTACCAAGAACTACCACTTACCTCTATTTTCTAAGGCTAGGGCAGGGTTTGCCTCTGCAGATCTGCAGGGCATGCTGACCCATTCCTAGGTCTCTTACTAATCCTACCACCTCTCTCCTCAGCTTTGTCAGTCCTCCCACAGGTGATGACTGCAATAGTGAAACACGAAGAACATAGTACAGATGTTCTTCGTGTTTCACTGTTGCAGTCATTACATTTGGGTTATCCTGCTGGCAGGCTACCCTCAGTCGGCCTGAATTCCAAAGTCTAGGTCTGGCGTCGGTTGCTGTCGCTTCTTCCCTGATGTCAGAGCGCCAGGGGTATAAAAGATGCAGCCGACGCCATTTTCCTCAGTCTTTCTTGCCGCGCGGTGCCCGAAGCATAAGCAGTTCGCAAGATTTTCGTGTTTGAATTTCAGATCCGAAGTAGTCTTCAAAAGCTAAGTACCCCGTTGGGGAAACTTTTTTTTCTTGCTCCAGACCGATGTCAGAAAAAGTTAATAATTGTATTTCTTGTGGGAAGCAAATACCTCATAAGGACTTTCATTCTTACTGTATTCCTTACCTAGGCCCTGACCACGACGTTGCTAGTTGTTGGTTTTGTGCTAGATTTAATCAACGGCACTATTAAGCATCTGTACGATTTTGCATTACACTATTTTGGCAGAATATTTAATTATACGATGTCGTCGGATAGCCATCCGGCTGAGCAGGCATCGGCTTCTGAGGGTGTTTTCAGAACTACTTAATTATACATTAAAATGACTTCAGCTTCAAAGGCAAAGACTAAAACACCTTTAAAGACAAAGAAACAAGTACAATAGCCTCATGGACAGACCTCCATGCCCAAAAAACAGATGCTCAAAATGGCCAAAGACCTAATTACTTTTGTCAGGGGTTCCCATCCCCCACCTGATAAAAGGCTTAGGCAAGAGACAGAATATGAATCTTCAGATCAGGTTTCCATTTCATCCGATTCCTTTTCTGATCAGGAATACTCTTTCTCCCTATGAGGATTCTGATGCTGAAGAATCTATCCCTTCAGCCTCTCCTCCTGAGGATTACCCTTTTGGGGAAACCTTGCATACCATGAGGGAGCATTTTCACTGGGAGAGCCAAGAGTTTTCAGAATCTAAGAAAAGGTCAGAGACTTCCTTTTACTTCCACAACACAGGCACCTAGCTATTCCATCTGTGTTAGACATTGTAGATGGTGTCTTTTCAGAGTCCAGTCTGACTCCGGACTCCTTGCCTCCAGCTCCTGTTAAGCTGGACAGGTACTACAGGGTTCCTGACTCTCATAAATTCCTTTTCAAAAACCCTGCTGCTGACCCAGAAACAATCTCTCAGGGTCCCAAAGGGGTCAAGGCATCCGCTGCAAAAAAACCCTACTCCCTCAGACAGGGATTCTTGGGCTTTGGAGAGATGGGGAAAAAAGATTTTACACTTCTGCTACCTTAGCTATAAGAGCTTTAAATTGTCAGTTTCATATGCTCAAATATCAGCAATATATTATGTCCCTGCTTAAACAGAAAATGTTGATAAATTCTGAATGTGCAGAAGAAATGCAGGATTTATTGCATGCAGCTGAACAAGTTGGAAAACATACTTTGCAATGTGGTTTTGATACTTTGGAGGCCTACTGCAGGGCCACTGTTATGGGTTCTGTAATCAGGAGGCATGCTTGGTTAAAGGAACAAAATCTGCCTGATCATGTCGAAGCAAAATTATTAGATGCTCCATTATAGCAGGATACCTTGTTTGGTGTTAAAGAAAATGGGGGACAAAGCTAAATCTATGCAAATGGTTAAGGATTTCTTACAGGTACAGCCACCTAGATTTAGCAGACCCTGGCCTACAAAGAATTGGTCCTTTCCAGTGTCAGACAGACCACAGAGGGGCAGATACAGACACCCAAGAGGCAGATCCCAGCCCCAAGGTTCGTACAGGTCTAAACAATGGGGTGCTTCTACCTCCAAAAGTGGAGAAGACGAATCACAGCCATACAGGAAACGGTCCCAGTGACTTTCCCCTGCCTGCACCAAGCACTTATCTTCTGGCAGCCACTTTAGGGGGAAAACTAGCACTTTTTTCTCAAAATTGGCACATAATAACCCAGGGCAAACGGGTCCTAGACATAGTGTCACAAGGCTACAAGTTTCACTTCCATTCCCTGCCAAGGACAAACGGTTGGCCAGACCTGTCAAAACATCAATGGGCAGAGGCACAAAAGGAAGTCTCATCCCTCATGGACATGAGGGCCATTCAACAAGTACCAGAGCAAGAGCAGGGACAAGGATTTTATTCAAGACTTTTCCTGGTCCCAAGAAAGGACAAGACCTGGAGACCAATACTGGACCTATCTATTCTAAACACATTTCTGGATATACCAAAATTCAAAATGTTGACTCTACAGCAGCTTCTGCCCATGCTGGGCAAGAAGGCTTGGCTTGTGACTTTAGACCTAAAAGAGGCATATACCTGCATGTCCCGAGGCATATACCTGCATGTCCCAATCAGACAAACATGCAGAAGTTACCTCAGATTCAAAGCTGGCTCAATGCACTACCAATTCTCTGCACTGCCCTTTGGCTTATCTACTGCACCCAGGGTCTTCACAAAGTGCCTGGCACCAGTAATTGCATTCTGCAGACAAAGAGGAATACAAATATATCCTTACTTGGGCGACTGCCTCATTCAAGCAGAAAACAAGGACATTCTACTACAGCATCTGGCATTTGTAAAGAGATTTCTAACAGGCCTAGGGTACACAGTCAACGAAAAGAAATCAAAACTAGTACCCTCTCAAGATAATATTCCTGGGTGCAAGCTTAAATACAACTGCCCAGATGGCTTATCTCATGCCAGACAAACAGACAACTGACTACCTATTTCAAACTGTTGGCAACAAAGGCCCAGTTATCTGCAAGAAAAATTCTGCAGGCTTTGGGCTTCATGGCATCCTGCATTCTACTAATTCCATATGCGAGACTGCATATGAGGAAACTTCAATGGTACCTAAAAAGTGTTTGGACTCAACATTGCCACAGTCTGGAAACAAAATTACCCTCATCCCGTGCCTGCAGCAGGAGTTTCGATGGTGGGCGAAGGCTTGTCACCAGAACAAGGGGCAGCCATTCACTTTACCCCCAGCCAGGCAGACATTAACAACGAATGCATCAGATTATGCCTGGGGGGGCCCACATAACAGGACTGTGTATTCAAGGCACATGGTCCGCAAACCAAATGCATCTACATATCTAAATGAGATGCTAGCTGTTCAGAATGCCCTGACGGCCTTCAAGGACCTACTTCATCCGGGACAATTACTGTTGGACAACACCACTGTCATGTGGTATATAAACAAGCAGGGAGGCACTCATTCTTACCCCCTTTGCAGACTAGCCATGACTTTGTGGGACACAGCATTGACTTACCAAGTACATCTGCAGGCACAATTCCTGCCAGTAAAGATAAATACTCCGGCAGACGAACTAAACAGAAACCTCATGGATCCCCACGAGTGGAAATTGGATCCACAAGTCTTCAGCATGATAACAAGGAAATGGGGCTGCCCAGAGAAAGATCTATTTGCCTCTTCTCACAACTACCAACTAAAAAGTTTCTGCGCAAGAACTTATCACAGACAAGCATGTCTTTCAGCTGGAAAAACTTAGCAGTATATGCCTTTCCTCCACTGCCTCTCCTCCCCAAGGTACTCCTAAATGTCAGACAAGAGAAGCCAAAAATGATACCGATTGCCCCAGGCTGGCCCCGCCATGTACTGGTAATCCAATTCTAAGGAACTTGTCTCGATGCCTGGCTTGGACCTTGCCTCAAATACCTCATCTACTATACCAACAAGACAATCAGACCCTGCACAGCCAGCTAAGACCTTAAACCTGGCAGCATGGCGGATAATGTAGTCGTACAAAACGTGCCCCTCACTAAAGCTGTGATGGATGTCATTTTGGAGGCCAGAAGACCTAGTACCAGAAAATCTTACGCTGGAAAATGGAATAGATTCTGTGCTTGGAGCCAGGCACAAGGAATTGACACAGCTGTACCAAATATTCCTCAGATTTTGCAATACTTAACTGAGATGCTGGACAAAGGCCTATCCTTTTCATCAATTAAAATTCATGCCTCTGCTATTTCGGCTCATTACAATACAGAGCCACCAATCTTTTCTCATCCTTTTAAGGAGTACCTCAGAGGAGCTAAAAACTTAAGGCCTCCAAGGAGATCACCAATACCTGTATGGGACCTCAATTATGTCTTGGAAAAACTCACCCTGCCTCCTTTTGAGCCAGCTGCTACAGCTGATATAAAGTTTTTATCTTGGAAACCAGCTCTGTTCCTAGCAATAACTTCGGCAAGGCGAGACTCAGAGCTACAGGCACTCATGGCTGTGGAACCTTTTATCATTTTTTATCCAGACAGGGTTTCTCTGAGAACAAACCCGACATTCATGCCTAAGATAGTCTCCAGTGTGGCCCTTAACCAAGTTATTTATCTGTCTACTTTCTATCCGAACCCACAGAATAAGGGGGAGAGAATTCTGCATTCTTTGGACATGCACAGACAACTACGCTTCTACTTGAACAGAACCAAAGCTTTCAGAAAGACCGAGCAACTACTAGTGGTATATGCTGCAGGATCACAAGGAAAGGCTATCTCAAAGCAGACTATTTCTAAGTGGATAGGCCACTGCATTCGTTTCTGCTATTCACAACATGGCAAGCCAGTGCCTAAGGGCATTAGGCCACATTCAACTAGAGCAGCAGCCACTTCAGCAGCCTTCCTCAGGGGAGTACCAACCAAAGACATTTTAGAGGCTGCTACCTGGAGTTTAGTGCACACCTTTACAAAACACTATAATTTACCACTCTACTCTAAATCCAGGGCAGGCTTTGCCACTGCAGTTCTGCAGGGCCTCTTAGCCGCTCCTAATGCTCTATTAGCTCCAGCCTCCCAACCATAGCTTTGGGATTCAACCCAAGTATAATGACTGCAACAGTGAAACTCGAAGAACATAGTACAAGTTGTGTACACTTACCATAAATGTAGATGTTAGAGCGTATTCACTGTTGCAGTCCAGGTTACCCACCCACCATCCCCCATCTCTTTGCTGGAACTTATCTGCACTTCTCTAATCTATACAACCTATGCGGTGTATTTGCTTGTAGATGAAGGTATAATATATTTTGGTGCATGCATGTTTTATTCCCATATTTTTTAGCCTACCCTTTTGGGGGCACCTGACATCTGGGGCAAGAAAAACTGAAGAAAATGGCGTCGGCTGCATCTTTTATACCCCTGGCACTCTGACGTCAGGGAAGAGGCGACAGCAACCGACGCCGGACCTAGACTTTGGAATTCAGGCCGACTGAGGGTAGCCTGCCAGCAGGATAACCCAAGTGTAATGACTGCAACAGTGAATACGCTCTCTAACATCTGCATTTATGGTAAGTGTACACAACTGTACTTTGTGTACACTTACCGTAAATGTAGATGTTCGAGTGTATTCACTGTTGCAGTCCTGATTTCCCACCCTCCTTCCCCCTTGTATCTTCTTTCTTTTGGGAGACATAAGTTTCTAATGGTGGCTTTTAGCCACCAGGGCCACTTTACCATATTTACTTGGGCCACTGACTTGTTAGGGCAAGAAAAACTGATGTAAAGGCATCTGCAGCCTTCCTTTATAGCACTGACGACCTGACGCTGGGCAACAAGCGACAGCAGCCGACGCAGGAAAACATTGACTCTGGTATTTAGGCCGGCCGAGGGCTGCCATAGCAGGGATAACCCACAGGTGATGACTGCAACAGTGAATACACTCTCTAACATCTACATTTAGGATAAGTGTACACAACTGTACTTTCCCCCTTCTTTCTCACTTGGCCAGGGACAGTTACCTCAAGTTACCTCTCCAGGTGGATGATCTCACAAAAGACAAGGGGTCCGTTATTCATACTCGTGTCCACTGTTTAACTGATGCTGTTGGTGAGAGGGTTTTAATCACTTTTAGGCACTTTTTTATGAGGACGTACTTCAGGTCCTGCAGGAGGAGAGGAAACTTGTTACCAAGAAATTCTATATGACCAAATGGAAGCAATTTTCTGTCGGATTCCCTTGTTGCTGTCAGGATCACCTGCTGTTGGAGTTTCCCCTGATTTATGTTATTTGTGTGATCTGCTCCATGCTGGGTTGGCATATTCTTCACTTAAAGCTCCCTTGTTAGCAATTTCTGCTCTTGACTCCTGTGGTCTCTAGATTTGAGGTCAAGCAATTTCTTAAAGGTGTCCTTCATATCAGGTCTCCCAGGAAACCTATTCTGCCTTCCTGGAACCTCAATTTTGTACTTGGAAAAATTGACCCGCTTCTTTTGAGCATGCTTCTTATGCTTCCTTGCAACATTGTGCTAGTTCTTTTGGATGTTACTTCAGCCGTGGATGTCTAAACTTCAGGCTGTCATGGGTATTCCTCCTTTTTTCGTTTCACACAGGGACAGGGTCTCCTCTATTTATGCCCAAGGTGGTCAATGAGTTGTCCCTTAATCAGTCTCTCCATCTTTCTTCCTTTTTTCCTTCTCCGCAGTCTGCCATTAAAAAAGTTCTTCACACCTTGTATGTTCGTGTTTCACTGTTGTAGTCATCTCATTTGGGTTATCCCTGCCAGGGTAGCCCTCAGCCAGCCCAAATGCCAGAGACTTAGTATTTCTGCGTCAGTTGCTGTCACTCCAGGACTGACATCAGGTCGTCAGTAGTATAATGTAATGGCATCGGCTGCCATACTTTAGTCTTTCTTGCCTTGGCGCCCAAAGCAAAAGCAGATGTTCATGTAACACTGTTGCAGTCATCACATTTGGGTTATCTGCTTGCAGTAGCCCTCAGTCAGCCTGATTATTAAAGTCTTGGGTCCTGTGTCGGTTGCTGTCTCATCTTCCATGACGTCAGGTAGTCAGGGGTATAAAGCATACAGCCAATGCCATTACATCAGTCTTTCTTGCCGTGCGGTGCTCGAAGTAGAAGCCGTTCGCAAGTGCTGGTTGGCCGACTCCTGAAATTTCCGTTTTCAAGTTTCAGAACCGAAGTCTTCAACTAAGCTAAGTACCCCGTTGGGGAAACTTTTTCTTGCTCTAATCCGATGTCAGTAAAAGTTAATAATTGTATTTCTTGTGGAAAGCAAATACCTCAAAGATTTTCATTTGTACTGCATTCCCTGCTTAGGCCCTGACCACAACATACCTCGCTGTCTGTTTTGTGCCATATTTAAACAACAAATTATTTGTCTGTTCATTTACGCTTCTAAATATTTTGGTAGTCTGCTCAGTTATCCAGATATGGCTTCGGTAAGCCCATTCGACTACCGACATTCCAGAAAAACGCAAAGATAAAGACAGAGACAGACCGCATAGGTCCAAAGTTGCTGACAACGCTTCTCCTAAGCTAGTCACCAGTTTGCTGGTACTCTGAGGCGATTTCGCAGCCCCTGATACCCGTTACTTCAGATTCTCAGGCCTCTACTGAGACTCATTCTGAGTCCGGTATGCCGCAAGAGGCTTCAACTGTGGAACCTGCGGATGTCTCTACCTTGGATGGGTCTGGAGCCGTTGTGCAGGCACCGGCTTCTGAGGGTGTATTCAGGCCTACTGACTTGCATATTAAACCAACGCCGTCTTCTTCAAGGCCTAAAACTCAATCCATGCCTAGAAAACCGACGCCCAGTCCACATGGTCTGGCCTCTATGCCTAAAAACAAATAAGAATGGCTGAAGACCTTATTACTTTAAACAGGGGAAGCCACCCTTCCCCCTCTAAGAGACCTAGGATGGAGTTTACTTATGATTCTTCTGATCAGGACACTGAAATTTCTGTTTCCTCTGATGACCAGGATTTACCCTTGTCTACCTATGAAGATTGTGATGCAGAGGGCTCTATTCCCTCTGCTTCCCCTCCAGAGGATTTCTCTTTTGGTGAAACCTTGCATACTCTTAGGGAACATTTCCACTGGGAAAGCCAGGATTACTCCTATTCTAAAAAGAGGCTTAGGGATTTCTTACTCCTGCCCCAGCACAGGCCTTTAGGCATCCCCTGTACTGGACATTGTTGATGCCTTTTTGGAATCTAGTTTGGCCCGTGACCCTCTACCTCCTGCTGCCAGAAAACCAGATAGGCATTACAGGTTCCTGACTCACAAGTTCCTCTTTAAAAATCCTACTGCGCATCCTGAGGCCATTTCACAGGGACCAAAGGGCATTAAGGCTACTACTGCCAAAAATCCTACCCCCTCTGATAGAGATTCCAGGGCGCTGGATAGATGGGATAAAAAGGTATACACTTCTGCAACCTTTGCCATTAGGGCCGTAAATTGCCAGATGTTCTTCGTGTTTCACTGTTGCAGTCATTACATTTGGGTAATCTGCTGGCAGGTTGCCCTCAGTCGGCCTGAATTCCAAAGTCTTGGGTCCAGCGTCGGTTGCTGTCGCCTCTTCCATGACGTCAGGTCATCAGGGGTATAAAACAAGCAGCAGACGCCATTTTCTTTAGTCTTTCTTCCTCGCGGTGCCCGAAGCGGAAGCAGTTCGCAGTGCCAGTCGGCCGACTCCTGAAATTTTCGAGTTTCAGAACCGAAGTCTTCACTAAAGCTAAGTACCCTGTTGGGGAATCTTTTATCTTGCTCCATACCGATGTCAGAAAAAACTGCCAGTTTCTCAGCAGCATATCACTGGATTGCTTTAACAGAAAATGATGTTGATTCCTGACTGTGCTGAAAATAAAGATTTGATTCACTAGAGGCATCTTGCAGGGCTGCTGTCACTGGGTCTGTACTTAGAAGGCATCCTTGGCTTAAGGAGCAGTCTTTGCCAGATCATGTTAAAGCTAAATTGCTGGATGCTTCCTTAAACCAATACTGCCTGTTTGGCAACAAAGCAGTAGTAGTACTTAAAAAGATGGAGGAAAAAGCTAAGTCTATGCAAACTGTTAAGATTTCCTGCAAGTACAGCCTCCCAGATTTAGTAGGTATTGGCCCTCTAAAAATTGGTCCGTTTCTGCCTCTTCCAGGCCTTCTCAGTCCAGACCCAGAACCAGCAGAACTCTCAGGCTTCAGTCCAAAGGTACTCACAGGACTAAGCAGTGGGGGGCTCCCACTTCCAAAGCAGGGAGTGGTAAGACTCCCCCTTTGGTAAACTGTCTCAATGGCTTAACTTTAAATCTTCTAAGCCCTGCACAACTGACTGTTCCTTTAGGGGGAAAGATTGCCCGACAGGCAAAAAATTAGGAACTCATTACCCAGGACAAATGGGTTTTAAATATAGTTTCCCAAATATAATGATTCCACTTCCACTCCTTACCAACCCCAAACGGTTGGCCAAATCTACCCCCAAATCAGTGGGCAGAGGCTCAAAAGCAAATTCTCTCTTAAGCATCAGGGCTATTCAACGTGTTCCAGAAGAGTAAAGGGGACAAGGGATCTATTCAAGACTTTTCCTGGTGCCCAGAAAAGACAACTCCTGGCGTCCTATCCTGGACCTCTCTATCCTAAACACTTTTTTGGTAATCCCAAAATTCAAGATGCTAACCGTTCATCAGCTGCTTAACCATGCTAGGCAAAGATTCCTGGTTGGAAACACTGGATTTAAAGGAAGCCTACCTGCACATCCCAATAAGGGAATCTTGCAGAAGATGCCCTACGCTTCAGAGCAGGCTACATGCATGATCAGTTCTCTGCAATGCCCTTTGGCTTATCTACTGCGCCCAGGGTATTAACAAAATGCCTACCTCCAGTCATTGCATTTTGCAGGCAAATAAATATTCAGATATACCCATACCTGGACGATTGTCTAATTCAGGCAGAAAGCCAGGACATACTATTAAATCATCTGGCATTTGTAAAGAAATTGCTAACTTCTCTGGGGTACACCATAAATGAAAAGAAATCTCATCTAGTACCCTGCCAGCAAATAGTATTCCTGGGAGCAAACTTGAGTACAACTTCCCAGATGGCCTACCTCACGACAGAGAAACGAGTTCATTTGACAGCCTACTTCAAACTACTGGCCACAAAGACCCAGCTATCTGCAAGGAAAATACTGCAAGCCCTGGGTTTCATGGCCTCTTGCATTCTACTAATTCCATATGCAAGACTGCATATGAGGAAACTAGAATGGTATCTAAAAAGCCTATGGCGTCAACATTCTCAGGCTCTAGAATCAATGATTCCTATCATACCTTGTCTACAGATAGAGTTCCTTTGGTGGGCAGAAGCCTACCACCAAAACAAGGGACTGCCATTCACTCTACCCCCCAGCCGCCCAAACCCTAACAGACGCATCAGACTATGCATGGGGGGCTCACTTGGCAGAGCAGTGCATTCAGGGCTACTGGAACCAAAGTCAAATGCACCTGCATATCAGTCAGAAAGAAATGTTGGCTATACAGAATGCTCTGACAGCCTTCAAGAACCACATTCTTCCAGGACAATTATTGGTAAAGATGGACAACGCCACTGTTATGTGGTACATAAAACATGCAGGGGGGGGGACCTATTCTTACCCCCCTCTGCAGACTAGCCATGGCTTTGTGGAGCACAGCCTTGAGCTACCAAGTGCACCTACAGGCTCAGTTCCTGCCAGGAAAGCTAAATACACTGGCAGACTACCTTAGCAGAAATCTCATGGACCCACACAAGTGGAAACTGGAACCAAAGATATTCAACATCTTGAGAAACAAATGGGGGAGTCAAGAGATAGACCTGTTCGCCTCCCGCCAGAACTACCATTTGGACAAATTATGCACAAGGACTCCCCACAAACAAGCTTGGAAAGTGGATGCCCTGTCCTTCACCTGGGAAAAGCTATTAGTTTATGCCTTTCCCCTCTGCCTCTCCTCTCCAAGGTACTACTAAAGATCTAACAGGACAAACCAAGGACAATACTGATTGCACCAGACTGGCCATGCCAACACTGGTACCCCCTTTTGCGCAGTGTCACTGCTGGCACCATGGCACCTGCCTCAGACCCCTGCCCTGCTGTCCCAGCAGGAGGGCCAGATTCTGCACCCACAGCTTCAAACCCTGAACCTGGCAGCATGGCTAATTACCTGATCTCTGCATTACCATCCTTCAGTAAGCAAATGATGGATGTCATTCTGGAGGCAAGGAGTCCTAGTACTAGAAAATCCTATGCTGAAAAATGGAAATATTTTGTTCCTGGAGCCAAACTCAGGAGATGGGCACAGCAGCCCCCAATCTACATCATATTCTTCAATACTTAACTGAGATGCTTCACAAGGGCCTTTCCTTTTCCTCCATCAAAATTCATGCCTCAGCCATCTCAGCTTATTACAATACAGAACCACCCCTCTTTTTTTCTCCTCCACTGCTGAAGCAATTCCTCAGAGGGGCCAAAAACTTAAGACCACCCAGGAGAGCCCCTACTCCAGCCTGGGACCTTAACTTTGTACTGGAAAAACTCACTCTACCTCCCTTTGAGCCAGCTGCAAATGCAATTTGCAGAGTTGAAATTCCTTTCTTGGAAAACAGCCTTCCTTCTAGCCATCACTTCAGCAAGAAGGGTGTCTGAATTACAGGCCCTCATGGCAGTGGAGCCTTTCATCATCTTTCATGCGGACAGGATGTCCCTCAGGACCAATCCCTCCTTTATGCCCAAGGTGGTATCCAATGTGGCCCTTAATCAGTCCATTCATTTGCCAACCTTGTTTTTTCTAATCTGCAGAACAAAGGGGAACGGATACTGCACTCCTTGGACGTACACAGACAACTTAGATTTTACTTGGACAGGACTAAGCCTTTCAGGAAATCTGAACAGCTGCTGGTTGCATTTGCTTCAGGCGCAGAGGGGAAGGCCATTTCAAAGCAAACCATTTCTAAGTGGATAGGTCATTGCATTCATATTTGCTGTAAGCACCATGGAAAACCTACCCCACAGGGGATAAGACCACATTCCACCAGGGCTGCATCTACCTCTACAGCCTTTCTCAGAGGTGTCCCTACCAGGAACATCTTAGAAGCTGCTACCTGGAGTTCTGTGCATACCTTCACCAAGCATTACCACTTGCCACTTTTTTCAAAATCCAGAGCTGGTTTTGCCACTGCAGTCTTGCAGGGCCTTATAGCTGGTCCTAATGCCATCTAATTACCTCCTCCCATCCTTAGCGTTGTGAATCTACCCAAATGTGATGACTGCGACAGTGAAACATGAAGAACATAGTACAGTTGTGTGCACTTAATATAGATGTTTGAGTGTATTCACTGTTGCAGTCTACCCTCCCTCCAGCCCCCTGACTTCTATTGACTATACCTCTATTCTTGTTTACTATGCTTAAAGCTTTTTGGTGTGTTTGCTTTTTTCTTGGAGGTGTAACCTTGTATCTAATTGCTTCCCATTATGGGGGCACCTGACATTCGGGACAAGAAAAACTGATGTAATGGCGTCTGCTTCATGCTTTTATACCTTTGACTACCTGATGTCATGTAAGATGAGACAGCAACCGATGCAGGGCCCAAGACTTTGATAATCAGGCTGACTGAGGGCTACTGCAAGCAGATATCCCAAATGTGGTGACTGCAACAGTGAATACACTCTAACATCTACATTTACGGTAAGTGTACATAACTGTAGTTTCGCATGAGTGCTGGTTGGCTGCTACCTGAGTTTTCGTCTACCGAATTGAAGTTTTCTAAAGCCAAGCACTTCGTTGGGGATTCTTTTTTTTCTTGCACTAACCAATGTCAGAAAAAGTTAATAATTGTCTCGCCTGTGGAAAGCAAAAATACCACACCGAGACTTCCAATCTTACTGCATCACTTGTTTAGGCCCAAACCACGACGTCCCCCGTTATCGCTTCTGTGATTTAACACTAGAACTATCCATCATCAGGCCCTTATTGTAGCCAGATATTTTTGCTTACAGTCCTCTAACTCCTATATGACTTCGGTAAGCCATCCGACAGCAGATCTTCTGAAAAAAACGTAAAGATAAAGACCTAGAATCGCACAGGTCCAAACCTACCGATGACGCTTCCATTAAGTTTGTAAATTCTCCCGTCTTCAGTGAGGTGCTTTTGCAGCCCCTGGTGCTCGCTTCTGTGTGTATTCACAGGCCGCTACTGAGACCCTTTCGGAGTCTGGTATGCCGCAAAACTCTACTTCGACTAAGGATCCTGTGGTCGTCTCTACCTTGGATGGGTCCAGAACTGCTGAGCAGGCACAGTCTTCTGAGGAAGTCCTTCTCCCTACCGATTCTCGATACAAACCAACGTCTTTCACGACGACTGTTCTTTCAGAAACAACAGTGTCTAAGGCCCAGGGTATGAATCACACCCAAGAAACAAGACGACTCACTCTCAAGCACCTGCTTCCTTGCCTCCATCTCAAATGCTTAAAATTGCAGAAGACCTTATCATGACGATCAGGGGAAGCCAAGCTACTCCCTCCAAAAGGAAAAGAGATTTATCCTCTGTAGTTCTGGCTGAACAAGAGTCAGATGAATCTGATGCATCTGAATATGAAGACATCCAACCCCTCTTTACTTATGAGAGCTCTGATGCGGAGGATTCAATTCCTTCAGCCTCTTCCCCCAGAGGATTTTTCCTGTAGGGAAACCCTGCATACCTTAAGGGAGAATTTCCAATGGGAGAGTCAAGACTACCCTCAGTCTAAAAAGCGACTCAGGGAATTCCTAGATTTTCCACAGCATAGACCCTTGGCCATCCCTCCAGTCCTGAATGTTGTGGAGGATGTTTTCCTGGAATCCAGCTCGACTCCTGACAACCCTCCCTCCTGCACCCAGAAAGCCAGACAAGTTGTATATTGTCCCTGACTCAAAATTTCTCTTAGAATCCTACTGCTGACCCTGAGGTAATTGCTCAAGGGCCTAAAGGAATTAAAGCAACCTCTAAGAATCCCACCCACTCAGATAGGGATTCCTGAGCACTGGATAGATGGGGTAAAAAGTATACACCTCAGCTACTCTTGCTATCCGGGCACTAAATTCAGTTCCATATGCTGAAATTTCAACAACATGCCCTGGGAATCCTTAAACAAAAGAGGTATTCCTTTCCTACTTTGGCAGAAACTAAAGAATTACAAGAGTTAATGCATTCTGCAAGTCAAGTAACTAAACACACCTTGCACTGTGGCTTTGACACCCTAGAAGCTTCTTGCACTGCAGCAGTCACTGGTTCTGTCATTAGAAGGCTTGCATGGCTTAAAGAACAGCCCTTTCCAGACCATGTCCAATCTAAGTTGTTGGATGCCCCCTTGAACAAAGATAATATATTTGGCACTAAGGCAGAAGAGGTCCTAAAAAAGATGGAAGAAAAAACAAAATCTATGCAAACAGTTAAGGACTTCTTGCAGGTCCAGCCACCTAGGTTCAGCAGGCATTGTCCTGCTAAACACTGGTTCTTTCCTGCTTCCAGTAAAACAGTCCATCTTAGACCCTGGAGAACCAGATCCCCCCCAGACAGCAGCCACAGGGCATGCAGACATCTAAGCAGTGGACTACCTCCACTTAACCAGGGAGTTCTAAGCCACCCCCTTAAGAACTCAAATGACTCACCGCCCCCAACCCCTCCCTCTGCCCACCTTCACGTACCCCTAGGAGGAAAACTGTCCTTTCACACAAGAACCTGGGCCACCATTACCAGCGACCACTGGGTTCTGAACATTGTGTCTCAGGGATACAAATTTTCCTTCCACACCCTTCCAACCCCAAAAGGGTTCCCAGATCTACCACCTAACCAGTGAGTACAGGCTTTAAAAGCAAATCCTTTCCCTGCTGTCTGAGGGCAGTTGCGCATGTTCCTGACTATCAGAAAGGCCAAGGTTTCTACTCAAGACTTTTATTGGTGCCCAGAAAAGAGGGCACCTAGTGCCCTATCCTCAATCTATCCATTCTAAACACCTTCCTGGTGATTCCAAAATTCAAAATGCTCACCCTCCAACAGCTGTTACCCATGCTGTCCAAGGACGCTTTGCTAGACACCCTAGATTTTAGGCCTACCTTCACATTCCTGTCGGGGATTCATGCAGGAAATACCTCTGTTTCAGGGCAGGATCTCAGCACTTTCAGTTCTCTGCACTTCCCTTTGGCTTATCCACTGCTCCCAGAGTTTTCACAAAATGTCTGGCTCTGGCCATTGCCTTTTGCAGACACAGAAATATCCAAATTTACCCATACTTAGACGACTGCCTAATTCAGGCAGACAGCTAGGAAAAGCTACTCAAGCATTTGGCCTTTGTCAAAACCCTTCTAACCTCCCTTGGGTACACAGTCAACAAAAAGAAATCCAAACAGGTGCCCACCCAAAGTATCATCTTCCTAGGAGCAAGCCTGGACACAAGAACCCAGATGGCATACCTTACACCAGGGAAACAAATTTTCCTGACTGCCTTCTTCTCTCAACTAGCCACCAAGTCCCAACTAGCCACAAGAAAAATCCTGCGAGCTCTGGGGTTCATAGCATCTTGCATACTACTCATTCCATATCCCAGACTGCATATGAGAACTTCAATGGTACCTAAAAAGCCTTTGGTGTCAACACTCTCAAGACCTTGGAAACTCTAACTATAATTTTATGCATCAGAAAAGATTTCCTTTGGTGGGCTACAGCATGCTTCCAGAACAAGGGACTGCCTTTCTCACCATCCCCCGCTGTCCAGACCCTCACCAGAGACTCAGAGTATGTTTGGGTGGAAAACCTGGATGGCAGATGCATACAGGGTCAATGGAGCCTGCAGCAAATTCCTCTGCACATTAATCCAAAAGAGATGATGGCTGTGCAGCACGCATTGACAGCTTTCAAGCCCCTTCTTTCTCCAGGGGCTCTCTTGATCAAAACCGCCAACACCACTGTGATGTGGTTCATTAACAAGCAGGGAGGGACTTGCTCTTGCCCGCTATGCAGGCTGGCCATGACCCTTTGGCACACAGCCTAAGCCATGCAACTACACCTGTTAGCGCAATTCTTGCCAGGCTCTCTCAACTCTCTGACAGACCAATTAAGCAGAAATCTTCTGGACCCACACGAGTGGCAGTTCAACAGAAGAACCTTCACCCTAATAACTCAGAAATGGGGCACCCCGGAGGTCGACCTCTTTAACTCCCACACCGACCATCAGCTCAGATAATTCTGCATCCGGGAGCATCACTGCATGGTTTGGAAAGTGGATGCCCTGTCCTTCACGTGGGTGAATCTATCAGTCCATGACTTTCCTCCACTACCTCTCATCCCCTCAAAATAAAGGAGGAAAAACCAAAGACCATTCTGATAGCTCCAGACTGGCCCCGGCAACACTGGTACCCCATGCTGCGCAGCTTCTCACCACTGCCCCCATGGCACCTTCCTCAGATTCCAAACCTCCTGACCCAGAGGGAAGGGGGGGAATTCATGCATTCATCCCCAATTGCATACCCTCAATTAGGCTGCTTGGCTTATTCCCTAACTCTGAACCAGTCTGCCAACCTCAGTAAACAGGTTCTGGATGTTATCTGTGAGACCAGACTCCCTAGCACCAGAAAGTCTTATGCTGACAAATGGAAAAGGTTCTGCACCTGGATCCAGGCTAAGGGAGTCAATATGGCACATCCCTCCCTCCCTCTAATCCTGGATTATTTAGCTGACCTACTAGACAGTGGCCTCTTTCTCCTCTATAAAAATTCATGCCTGTTATTTCTGCATATTTTCCCACTGAGCAGCCCCTTTTCTAACACCCTTTGATCAAACTGTTCCTAAGAGGGGCTAGCAACTTAAGACCACCCAGAAGGGCACTAACTCCAGCTTGGGACCTTAATTTTGTATTGGAATAGCTCACCCTGCCCCTCTTCGAACCAGCTTCTTCTGCAGAGCTAAAATTTCTCTCCTGGAAAACAGCATTCCTTGTGGCCATCACTTCAGCCAGAAGAGTCACTGAGCTGCAAGGAACCCTTCATCATCTTCCATGCTGACAAGGGTATCCCTCAGAACTAACCCATCCTTCATGCCCAAGGTGGTGTCCAGTGTGGCTCTCAACCAATCTATTCATTTGCCCAACTTTTTCCCCTAATCCCCAGAACAAGGGAGAAAGGATTCTGCACTCTCTAGATGTTCACAAACAGCTAGGATTCTGCACTCTCTAGATGTTTACAAACAGCTAGGAATCTGTCTGGACAGGACTAAATCCTTCAGGAAGTTGGATCAACTGCTGGTTAGCGTTGCTGCAGGGGCAGAAGGCAAAGCCATCTCCAAACAAACAATCTCCAAATGGATAGCACACGGCATCCATTTCTGCTACAAGCAACATGGACCCCCCCCCCAAGGAGGTCAGGACACACTCCAGAGCAGCCTCCACCTCTGCAGCTTTCCTCAGAGGAGTCCCCACCAGGGACATCCTGGAGGCTGCCACCTGGACATCTGTTCACACTTTTACCAAGCATTACCTCGTGTCTCTCTTCTCCAAATCCAGGGCAGGGTTTGCCTCTGCAGTCTTGCAGGGCATCCTAGCCAGCCCATAGTTTCCTTTACTGCCTCCACCCTTTTCCTCAGCTTTGGGAATCTACCCAAATTTGGTGACCAGCAGTGAAACACGAAGAACATAGTACAGTTGTCTACACTTACCATAAATGTAGATGTTGGAGGGTATTCACTGTTGCAGTCCTAGTTTCCCTCCCTCCATCCCCCCTTTCTTCCCTTTCCTTACAAGGGACTTATTGGTCTTTATTTTCCACTGGTGGGGTTTCTTCCACCAGAACATGGCTCCTACTTGGGGGCACCTGACAGGTTAGGGCAAGAAAAACTGATGTGATGCCATCGGCTGTCTTACTTTATACTATTTGAAGACCTGACGTCAGTCCTGGAGCGACAGCAACTGACGCAGAAATACTAAGTCTCTATTCGGGCTGGCTGAGGGCTACTCTGGCAGGGATAACCCAAATGAGATGACTACAACAGTGAAACACGAACATACAAGGTGTGAAGAACTTTTATAATGGCAGACTGCGGAGAAGGAAAAAAGGAAGAAAGATGGAGAGACTGATTAAGGGACAACTCATTGACCACCTTGGGCATAAATAGAGGAGACCCTGTCCCTGTGTGAAACGAAAAAAAGGAGGAATACCCATGACAACCTGAAGTTTAGACACCCTTGGCTGAAGTAAGATCCAAAAGAACAAGCACAATGTTGCAAGGAAGCAGAAGAAGCAGGCTCAAAAGAAGCCTTCGTCAATTTTTCAAGTACAAAATTGAGGTTCCAGGAAGGCAGAATAATTTTTCCTGGGAGGCCTCATATGAAGGATCTCTTTAAGAAATAGCTTGACCTCAAATCTAGTTGTGTACACTTAACATAAGTGTAGATGTTAGAGTGTATTCACTGCTGCAGTCATCACACTTAGGTTATCTGCCTGCAGGTAGCCCTCAGTCAGCCCAAATACCAGAGTCTTAGGATTTCTGCGTCGGATGCTGTCGTTTCTTCCATGATGTCAGGTAGTCTGGTATAAAAACAGCCGATGCCATTACATCAGTTTTTCTTGCCCCAAATGTCAGGAGCCCCCAAATAGAAAGCTAGTATATGGTGGGGGAACACCACCAGTAAAAAGTGAATACCAATGCCATTAGGAAATGGCCATAGAGAGAAGTACAAAGATATAGAAAGCCAGGGGGCTGGAGGGAGGGAAACCAGGACTGCAACAGTGAATACACTCTGACATCTACATTCATGCTAAGTGTACACAACTGTACTTTTTGCATAAACACCTCAGATATTTAGATAAAATGCAAGTTATTCACAAATCTGAACAGCTTTTTCTTTCTCTTCTTCATGAGATTTTTAGGTTTGGCTGTTTCTAAGGACAACGTTTCCTTTTGTCCTTTTCATAGCAGATGCCTTTCCCTGTCTGTAAAGGTACACTTTACTGGGGCGGTTGGGTCCATTGTCACCTTTATCAAGGGGTTTGATACCAGTTCCATCTTTGAGGCTGCTACTTTGTTCTTTGTTCATACTTTCAGTAAACATTACAAGTTTGATGTTTCCAGGGCTAGAGTTGTTTGCATGGGTTTGTGGGGGGTTCAACTTTCACATTATTCTCCTAGGATTCCTCTTGGTCTTGTACTTTCCCATAGGGTAAGAATACTGCAACAGTGATATGGAAGGGTGTAATACAGTTGTGTGAAATCTTACAATAACAGTCGATGTCCTTTTTCTTTATTGTTGAAGTATTCACCCCCCGTGTCTTGCCTCTTGCCCCGAGTTCTGTTTCCCTCATGGCCGACGGGGCCCATTCTTCCTTTATTTTAACTTTCTAAATGCTCATAATGTTCTTGTCCTAAAGGGTATTCTGTTCCTCCTGGGGCTTTTTCAGTTCTGAGTGTTTGCGTCTGACATAAGAGTTGCCTGCAAGAGTTGAAAGCTTTGGTATACTGGCCGGATGTTGGGCTATCCATGGCAAAAAATCCCTTAAGTGAAAGACATTGGGCTGCCCTTAGCAGGAGATCCCTTAGATGAAAAATACTGCAAGTGAAGAAAAGGACATGTACTGTTATGGTAAGATTTTATACAATTGTACTTATGGTAAGTGCATTACTTTTGATGCATAGGCTTTGTACTAGACTATTGACCACTGGGGGCCTTTTTAAGTCTAGTGCATTCCAAATCTCTCTCAAGTTCTAGTGATGCCCAGTATAGGGTGGTAGGATTACCAAGTTTAGATATGTACACTTGGTGACCACATTCCTTACCCAGCCTTGAAAATGTACGTCTCAGGGTCCAAGTCTTGGGGTTTATTTGGCAAACCCATACTGCCTTCTAGAATGGGTCTGGGATAAGTGGAGTACATTTCTGGTGGGCATACAGACTGTTGCAAAAGGAGTGATGGCCCTTTGCCTTCCAGATATCCAAAACTGTATGGTACCCTGGCCACTAAAAGTCATGACAGACAATGCAGTAGTGATGTTGTACACAATTAAGGATACGTGTACTCCTACCGTCTGTGTAGATGATCATGATGGCCTCCAACCTAGTCTCAGAGCAAGGGCTTCACTTCAGACCAGAACTACCTGCAAATATTCTGCTAGTCTACTCATGCAGATGTTTAAATGAAAAAAAAAATTACAAGACCTGGTGCAGAAGGGGGGCATCCCAGATAGACTTCTTTGTAGCAAATTCTCTTGTAGAAAGGGATTGGGCAGTGAATATTTTCTCCTTACCATATGTAGGAGTCTTTTCTGTGCATTCACCCCTTTCCCTCTACTCCCAGGAGTCCTCCAGAAGGCAGCTTATTCTGATGATCCCATGATTTTGGGGGACAATTACCACCGTCAAAACTGCATTCGTTTAATGGAACAAAATGAGTCACTGGTATACCAAATATGAAGAGTCTCAGGTTGGCGTTTGTGGTTCTTCTTGGCATAGTTTCTTTTCTGAAGAGGTTTAGTGTATATTCTACAGAGCACTAAGCCATCCTTTCCTTCCAAATGGAAGACATTACATGGTTCATCTTTAAGGGTATATAGCCAGTTACTGCACCAGAACCTATGGCTGACTATTTAACAGAGTTGTTTCACAGTGGATTATCTTATTGCATTCATCAAGGTGCGTCTGTTAACTTGCTTCCCCTGCTGTGTTTACCCCCCTTTGTATTCACACACTGTGCCTTGTATTCATCTGTTGCAGTATTCATTACATGAAGGGGAATTCCCCGCCATAGGTGACCCAACGTCTGCCAGTATACAAAAGATTTTTTTTACTACTGTAGTGCACGTTGTACATCGTAAGTAGGCTGTAATCAGATGTCTGCCATGAAAGTGACTTGCGGACACACCATCCTCAGAACTTCTCTGCCACCAGATCCGAATGCAGATTCCAATGTACATTCTGACTAGGAGTCATTTGTGATTCTTCAATTTTTAGATAACTGCCCTGTTGGGGAATTGTTTTGACTAATTTGCTACTGTCTTTTGGTTAGGGTTCATGTCATCCAAGAGGGGCAAGTGCTAATGTGGACGACAAATTCCACACAAGGATAGCCACCTCCAGTGCCTGTTCTGCCTAGGCTCAAACCACGACCACAAAAATTCCTCTTTGTCAGGCGTTTGTCCCAAAGACATTTAGAGGTAGATTATCCTCTTCAGCTATCTACCTAGAGAACCAGTGCTTAAATTTGCTAGCAAAAAGCACTATGGAGGGATCCTCTGGGCCTGACGATGAGTCGAGCTTGAAGCGGAAGGCCAAAAATCAAAGATCTGAACCTTCTGCAGTGCCTCTGGATGCCATAGTCTCTCTTGAGGCGGAGGAGAGCGTGGAGAACATGACCAGTTCACATTTCCGATCCACAGGCTAAGTCTGACATCCACACAAGACAAAGGGACCCTCATCTGTCCCCACCTGTCGACGCTCCAGTTGGCCCTGTGGGTGATGGGGTACTAATTCCTTTCAGACACCTTTTCTCTGAGGGCGTGCTGACAGTCCTGCAGGAGCCCAGGAAACCAAATACAAGAAAATCGTATTTAGCCAAATGGAGGAGATTTCAGTCTGGTGTCTGAAATGAAACCACGCTCCAATGACAGTAGAGATTCCCCTGGTCTTATCTTAATTTTGTGAATCGCTGAATGCTGGCTTGTCTTATTTTTCAGTGAAAGCCCATATGTCAGCCATGTCTGCCTGTCTGCGTCTATCTCCCCTTAGCTAGCAGATTTGAGGCTAAACGATTCCTAAAAGGCATCCTACACATTAGACCTCCCAGGAAACCTGTTTTACCTCCCTGATACCTTTAACTTTGTTTTGGAAAAACTGACTCTCACCCTTCGAGCCAGCTTCCTCAGGTTCCCTACAGCACTGCTCTTGGAAAACTGTATTACTCCTAGCCTTGACTTTAGCCAGACAAGTGTCTGAGCTACAGGCCCTTATAATATTCCCACCCTTTCTGGTCTTCCACAAGGACAGGATTTCCCTGTGCACAAATGCCTCATTTATGCTTAAGGTAGTCAATGACTTGTCTTTAAAATCAGCCCATCCACTTACCTACCTTTCTTCCGCCCCACAGAAACATATTGAGAGGGTGCTCCATGCTTTAGATGTCAACAGACAGCTTAGATTTTATTTAAACAAAATCAAAGCAGTTAGAAAGTCAAATCAGTTTTTTGTTCCTTACTACCCCAGGGCTGTGGGGAGGCTTTGTCCAAGCAAACTATTTCCTCCTGAATTTTCAAGATTTGTTACCTTTTGCTACACTCACCATGGCAAGACTCTCCCTCCCTTTGTCAGGGCCTACTTCACCAGGGCTATTGCCTCATCTGGGGCCTTTTTCAAGGGATTGGATACTAATTCAGTTCTTGAAGCAGCTACATGAACCTCAGTCCATTTCTTCACCAAACACTACAATGGAGAGCTCCTCAGCTACACCTTCCTCCCTTACTGCATGAGCTTTAGTATTCTCTCTCTCATGTAATGAATACTGCACAAACAAATAGAAGGACATAGAATAGTAAAATCTTGCCATAATGATAGATGTCCTCTTCTCTTTTGCAGTATTCCTATCCCCCCTCCTTCCCCCTGGCCTTTCTTCTTCTTGTTTAATTCTTACCCTATTTCTTAGGCTGGCATTCATCCTGGGGTAGTCAGTTCTGTGGCTGGTGCGTGCGCACGTCGTTTTTATAGCCGGCCGATCGCAGCTTATGTGAGATATACCACACACCCTACAGTAGTAAGTCTTTTGTATACTGGCAGATGTCAGGTTGCCTACGGCAGGGAACTCGCCCTCATGTAAATGAATACTGCAACCGTGAAGAGAAGGACTATTTATTGTTATGGTAAGATTTTTACACAACTGTTCTGTGTCTGTATTGATATGTATTTGAGTGTACTGCAGGTCCTTGAATTAAAAAAAAAAAAAGTACATATTCAAACCAATGTGCCCGAAGCTGCATTTGCTGCTTACTACTCTTGAGACTGCACTTCATGGGGAAAGTGCAGACTTCTCCATCCCCACCATACTGTGCTTAACAGAATTTTATAAATAAAAACTTAGATTTTGCTGACATTCTTAAATGGTGCAGTATGGCTGTTTTAAATGTTTGGCCAACTTCTAGCAGTGTAAGAAAAAATGCCATCAGAGATTGTGGCTTCCTTGTAGACAGTCTTCACTTTGTAAACTTGTTCAGCTCTGCAGAACATCAGCCCACATTCAGAGCACTGTTGCATTATATAGTGGAAGTTTTTAAATTATAATTTCTAATATATTTTATTAGCATTTGTATTTGCAGGCGAAGTGATGGTTAAGATTCATTCTGGAATTGTTCTCTTAACATTTTATGTATTAAGGTGTTTACATGTGCTGTATGTTTCGCGATGGCTACATAGGTGGAGCTGCAAACTACGTGTAATTTGAGAACTTGTGTAATGAGGGAGAGGAGGAGACTAGACTGGGGTCTAGTTGCAGCTTTTGATAGTCTGTTTTTTGTCTGGCTTTTTTAGTGCACGAAGAGTGATGCTTCTGTAACTGGTGAAATTTCTAAGCTGAAGAGTGAGAAGTCAACCGTTCTGAAGCAGCACTTGTAGAACGTTCCTGTTTTGGTTCTGTTTTTTGGCTTAGAAACCTGGCTTTACACTATAGGGATACCAGACAAACCATGTGTGGATGTACTGACGGTTTTTGTGGTGTTATGTGACAAATGAATACAGTGAATATTTTCTTGGGATTAAGATTTGAAGATTAGTAGAAATGTCTGTATTCATGGTAGCAACTGCTTTCTGATTTTTTTGGATCGTGTCCCTTTTTTGGGGCAACTTACTGATTTGTATCTGCAGCTTGTTGTGAAGCTTTTAAGTTTTGATACTGAGCTTCATTCCCTTATTTAAAAAGGAGGAGCCACTTCTGGGTTGTCTTTGTTTCTATGGGAAGGAGAATGAACTGCTTAACTACTGATGCCTGGGAAATCTATACTGACTATTTTGAATTCATGGAAGGGAGTGCTTGAATTATTTACATGTATCTCTGGTAAGAAAAGCAGCAAAAAGAAAGGTATTTATTGACTCCGTTATGCATTTAAACAGTTCATACCATGTTTCTCAGATTGTGTGTTTGTTTTTTTACATCCTGCAGAAATGTTTGCTCTCCCCTCTGAAAAGTAGTCCTACATTAATTACACACGCAAGCATTATTTTGAAGTTGCTGTTCTTTTGTATTTATTACAGAAGCTTAAGGAGATGTATGCTGAAATCTTTTTTAGTTCTTTCAGGTTGGAGTTGCCATTCTCTTGTCCAGTGGCACGTGCTCACATAACTTATCCCCCCCCTCCCCGCCTTTGCATGTAGTACATGCTTAGATGTACGCCTGCATGCCGGACACAGGAAGAGAAGTTATCCAGTACTGTCTGCATTTTTTTAGTTCTGTGTCACTGTTTGCTGTATGACTGCATTTTCTTCAAGTGAATTTAGTGTACTGTTGTAGTTTAAGAATGTGTTATAGTTGCAGTTAACACTTTGTGATGCCCCCCCCCCAAATGTAATCTACTTTTGTGGGTTTCATTAAACAATTGTATGTTGTACAGGACAGTTAAAGCTATTGGCAAACGTATTGATTTAATTGAATTTTATTGAGTACGTTTATTGGTCCAAAGACCTTTTCAGTCATGATTCATACATGAACTGACTTCAGAAACTCTTAACAAACATCACAGATTTTTTTATGTTTAGTGTTCTCAGTCTTCTGAGTTACCATTTCTGTTTATGGTGAAACCATAGTGTACTAGTTCAAGAAAAGTGCAGAAAAAGGGACATTGCATTACACATCATATTGTGCAACTCACCTAAATTGCATAGTAGTAGTCTAGTTACTGAATCTTTGATGTGAAGTGTCAGAAGAGCTTATTAATCACTTTTGGATATTTAAAGGCTGTATGGAGCTTAACAAACCATGTTTTGCCATGTGGATGTTGAAGATGCCATTAATTGACTTTTACATTTTGAATTAAAAGAATGACACTGCTGTTCAAACTTGGAGAGGGCATTTTTTGGGAATCTGAACTGAAGAGATTTTATGGCTAGGTTGAGAGTGGTGTGCCAGTCTGGGAACTGTCCAGAGCATTAGTTAATCTAGCTACAGCTCTGGGAAGGATGCTTGGACAAGGATATTGTGAAAAATTAGCCGAGGTGGAATTTAAGATGAGATGTATATAAACAAGAGAAGGGATACATTAATGCATGTTAAGGACTTGTGGGTTATAGGTTAAGCAAAAGTTTGATTTTTATAATGCAAACTGAAAATCCATTTCAGTAGTGATTTGGGCAAAATAGATGGCTGCAATACAGCATAACGTTCTGGAAGAATGCCAGACTGTTACTACTGATGTTTGTTGCATGTGCACTGCTTTCATTACTGAGATGATACCCTTAACTCACCATAAATTAAGTTCACTGCTTTAATCCCAGAGATTCTGTAATCTTGATGTGTGGAGGTAAAGCCCACTTGCTGAGGTTCACATGAGTTTTCCACATCTGAGGTAAGTATTCCACAGTTTAGCAACCTTATAAATGCAACAAACGCATAAAAGTGCACCTCCAAGAAGTGCAGAGTTTGAGCAAAAAATCAAAAAGCTGTTAAACTAAAGCAAAACAAAAAAGTTAAGCATGTTTCTTAACCTACTAACATACCTTCAGATGTCCTTCAAGAATGCAACTGCAGTCCTGACATATGGGTTGTCCTGCCTCAGGCAGCCCTTCGGTCAGCCGGATTCCAAAGTCTGGGTCCGGTGTCGGCTGATGTCGCCTCCTCCCCGACGTCAGAGCGGCTGGGGTATAAAAGCATCAGCCGACGCCATCTTCCTCAGTCTTTCTTGCCGTGCGGTGCCCGAAGCAGAAGCAGTTCGCAAGTGCCGGTCGGTCAGCTCCTGTGTTTTCAGATACCGAAGTCATCATAAAGCTAAGTACCCCGTTGGGGAACCTTTTCTTGCCTCAGCCGATGTCAGATATAACTGCAAAAGTTAATAATTGTTTGTCTTGTGGTAAACAAATACCTCGTAAGGACTTCCATTCTTACTGCCACGACCACGACGTCTCGACCTGCGCTGCCTGTGCACGCTTCAATAAGCGCACACTTAGGCGCCGGGCAGAATTTGCTGAAGACTTTTTTGGGGAAAATTTCTCCTATAACATGCCGTCGGAACAACCGACGGCACATATTTCCAAAAAAACAGAAAGACCGGGACCGACATCCGCGGCCCGTGACTTCCACCGACACCACGCTAAAACCTCCCGAGAGTGCATCGGCCTCTTCGGAGGCAGTAATACAACCGCTCCAGGCCGACGACACCGTTTTACCGCTCACTTTGGCCCAGGATATTACCCCAGTGCCACTTGTTGATTTCCCTCCTGAAACCGAAGTCCAGGATTTGCCCATCACCATACCGGTGGACAAAGTCACTCCAGCATGTGGGGCAGCTAGGCCCCCTGTGTCTATCAAGGCCTACACATGTGCTAAGGCTGCTAGCCAGGCTAAGTCTCAGCCTCCTAAATCCATTTCTCAGGGTCCCACTTCTGATAAACAGATCATGACTTTAGCTGCAGATCTAATTTCTTTAATCAGGGGTTCTCAGCCTCATCCAGACAGAGGTTCTCAGCCGCCTTCTGACAAAAGGCCTAGGGTTGAACAGACAGAGACCCTTTCCTCAGATGAAGCCTCTGGGGAGTCAGACCATTCGGATTACCAGGAAGAATCCTTTCCGGCCTATGAGGATTCAGATGCTGATGAGTCCATTCCCTCTGCCTCTCCTCCTGAGGATATTTCTTTGGGGGAAATTCTCCATTCCATGAGAGAGCATTTTCAGTGGCAGGGCCAGGATTTCTCTGACTCTAGGAAAAGGCTTCGGACCTTCCTCAAGTTACCCCAGCACAGGCCTTTAGCTATACCCCCGGTGTTAGATGTATTGGATGATGTGTATTCAGACTCCAGTACTACTCCAGATTCTCTCCCTCCTGCTCCTGTCAAGCCAGACAGATACTGTAGGGTCCCTGATACTCATAAGCATCTCTTTAAGGCCCATTCTGTTGATCTAGAAACTATTTCTCAGGGGCCCAAAGGAGTGGCCACTTCCACGGCCAAAAATCCTTTGCCCGCAGACAGGGAATCTAGGTCCCTTGAGAGGTGGGGTAAAAAAAGTTTATACTTCATCCACCCTTGCCATGAGGGCACTTAACTGTTTTTTTCATATGTTTAAGTATCAGGATTTCTTGATGGATGATTTGCAGAAAAAGTTAGCCTCTCCTGAGCCTTTAGATAGAAAGGCCTTGCAGGATTTGGTTCATAATACCCAGCAGGTTAGCAACCATTTTCTTCAGTGTGGTTATGATGCATTGGAAGCTTCATGTAGGTCAGCCATGACAGGGGCTGTCATACGTAGACATGCTTGGTTGAAAGAACAGACATTGCCAGATCATGTTAAAATAAAGCTTTTGGATGCACCTCTGGAAAAAGACAAGCTATTCGGTGCTAATGCACAGGGTGTGTTGAAATCAATTGAGGAAAAGGCTAAATCAGTACAAACAGTCAAAGATTTCCTCCAGGTTCAGCCACCAAGGTTCAGCAGGAATTGGCCTTCAAAAAAATGGTCCTTTCCATACACTGACAAGTTCCAAAGGGGAAAAAACAGGCGTGCTCGAGGTAGAGGGCAATACCGAGGCTCCTACAGGGGCCGCCAATGGCAACCAACTAATCAGAGAGGTGGCGCAGGGACTCCTACTGCTCCACAGGGACAATCACAATGACTTGACTTTGACACCGCCGACCAAGGCTCAAAGAGAAGCACCTTTAGGTGGAAAATTATCCTTATTCTCAAAGAATTGGCACGTACTTGCAAAGGACAAATGGATTTTGGACATAATAGACAAAGGTTACAGGTTTCACTTCCATACCTTACCAACAAAACAAGGCATGCCAAACCTGCCACAAAATCAAAGGGCAGAGGCATTCATACAAGTCTCAAAGCTGCTCCAAATCAAAGCAATAAAAAAGGTTCCTCCTCAGGAACAAGGCCAGGGATTCTACTCAAGACTGTTCCTTGTTCCAAGAAAAGAATCTCAATGGAGACCAATACTGGACTTGTCCGCATTAAACACCTTTCTCATTGTACCAAAGTTCAAAATGCTGACTCTACAGCAACTCCTTCCCATGCTGGGCAAGGAGTCGTGGCTGATTACTCTGGACCTCAAGGAGGCATACCTGCATGTCCTTATCAGACACAGCTGCAGAAGATACCTCAGATTTCTTGCAGGGCCAGAGCATTATCAATTCTCAGCATTGCCATTTGGCTTATCTACTGCGCCCAGAGTATTTACAAAATGCCTGGCTTCAGTAATTGCTCATTGCAGGCTCCAGGGTATACAAATTTACCCGTATCTGGACGACTGCCTCATACAAGCAGACGACAAATTGATGTTGACAAGAAACCTGGATTAGGTCATACGATTACTGCAAGCTCTGGGATACACAGTCAACTTCCAAAAGTCAAGACTGCAGCCATCCCAGCAAATAATCTTCTTAGGAGCCAAACTAGACACAGCCTCTCAGATGGCTTACCTGACAGAAGACAAGCAAGAGAAGTTAACTCATTACTTCAAAGGTTTAGCAAAACTCACCCAGGTGACTGCAAGGAGATTCCTACAGGCCCTGGGTTACATGGCATCCTGCATTCTACTGGTTCCACTAGCAAAACTACACATGAGAAAGCTTCATTGGTACCTAAAAAGCATTTGGTCTCAACACAGCAACAACTTGGAGACAATCATACCATTCATTCCATGCCTACAAAAGGAATTCCTATGGTGGGCCTCAGTGAGCCAGGAAAACACAGGTATGTCATTCAAAAAAACACAGATAACACAGGCCATGACTACAGACGCCTCATACCTTGGATGGGGGGCGCACATGGAAGGCAGGTGTATACAAGGACAATGGTCTCCAAAGGAAACACATCTGCATATAAACCAAAAGGAAATGCTGGCAGTAATGCATGCCATCGAGGCTTTTCAACACCAACTCCAGCAAGGCCATTTAATGATATGGACAGACAACACCACTGTGATGTGGTACATAAACAAGCAGGGGGGCACCCACTCTTACCCCCTTTGCAGACTGACAATGCAGCTTTGGGAGAAATCACTGAGCCTAAACATCCAGTTACAATCCCAGTTTGTTCCAGGAAAAGACAATGTGTTGGCGGACAGCCTAAGCAGGAATTTCACAGATCCACACGAGTGGAGGTTACATCCGAAGGCCTTCAGACAACTCGCCTCGACATGGGGCAAGCCAGAAGTGGACCTATTTGCCTCTCACCTCAACCATCTTCTACCAAAATTTTGCACAAGGACATACCATCCAAAAGCTTGGAAAATAGATGCCCTCTCATTCAACTGGAACTCCCTAGCAATCTATGCATTCCCACCTCTGCCACTGATGACCTCAGTATTACTAAAGATCAAAGCAGAGAAGCCCAAGGGAATCATAATAGCTCCGGATTGGCCAAGACAACACTGGTACCCACTACTACGGAGCATATGTCACACCAGGAGGTGGGCCCTCCCTCAGTGGCCTCTACTTTTGACTCAACACAATTTCGAAACACTGCATCCAAACCTTCAGACACTGCAGCGAACAGCTTGGGAGATCCCATAAATAACTTCAGCTTATCTCTCTCTAAGGAAGTTCAGCGGATACTAACAGAGGCTCGAAGACCATCCACCAGAAAGGTTTACTTAGCAAAGTGGAAAAGATACAGCAATTGGAATACCAGCAAGGGACATGATGCTTCATTGCTGAACATCCCACTTATCTTGGGAATATTTGGCAGATATGTTAAAGAACGGCCTCTCATATTCTTCCATAAAGATACATGCATCTGCTATTTCAGCTAGATACAACAGTGATCCTCCTGTTTTCTCTCACCCTTACTAAGACAATTCCTCAGGGGAATCAAGAACATTAAGCCACCAAGAAAGGCCCCAGTGCCAGCCTGGGACCTCAATTTTGTCTTAGAAAAACTGACTCTACCTCCTTTTGAGCCAGCAGCTTCAGTTGACTTGCAATTTCTATCATGGAAGACAGCTTTCCTGTTGGCAATTACCTCAACAAGAAGGGTTTCGGAGCTACAGGCCCTAATGGCAATACCACCCTTTATTATTTTCCACAGAGACAGGGTTTCATTAAGGACCAACCCTACTTTTATGCCAAAGGTGGTATCTAGGGTTTCTCTAAATCAAGCCATTCATCTGCCTGCTTTCTTCCCCAATCCTGAGAATAAGGGGGAAAGACTTTTGCATACCTTGGACATTCACAGACAACTTCGATACTCCCTGGACAGAACCAAGGCCAGTAGGAAGTCTGAACAACTTTTTGCAGCTTACGCCCCTGCCGTCCAGGGAAAAGCAATTTCAAAACAGACTATTTCTAAATGGATTGGACTCCGATTCTGTTATTCCTTTCATGGGAAGACTGTTCCAGCCAATGTCAGACCACATTCCACCAGGGCTACAGCCACCTCTACAGCATTTTTAAGAGGGGTGCCTACCAAGGACATTCTAGAAGCTGCTACATGGAGCTCCGTGCATACATTCTCCAAACACTACAATCTCCCTCTATATTCCAGATCCAGAGCAGGCTTTGCTTCGGCAGTTCTGCAGGGTTTGATTGCCACTCCATCTCTTTCCTAGTGCATACCTCCTCCCCCAGCTAAGCTATGGTGTTCTACCCACATGTTATGACTGCAGTTGCATTCTTGAAGGACATAGTACAGTTTTGTACCTACCATAAATGTAGATGTCCGATAGACATGCAACTGCAGTCGGATTTTCCCTCCCTCCATACCCCTCTATGCCTAGGGTCCACTCCTATCCCTGTTACTCTTAGCTGGGGATATCTGTTATGGTGTATTTGTTTTATTGCTCATTTATTTGTTTGGAATCCTGTTTTTGTCTTCCAATTTGATTACAGCCTTCCTTGGAGGGAACCTGGCATCTGGGGCAAGAAACACTGAAGAAAATGGCGTCGGCTGATGCTTATGTACTCCAGCCGCTCTGACGTCGGAGAGAAATGCGACATCGGCCGACGTCGGACCCAGACTTTGGAATCCGGCCGACCGAGGGCTGCCTGAGGCAGGACAACCCACATGTTATGACTGCAGTTGCATGTCTATCAGACATCTACATTTATGGTAGGTACAAAACTGTACTTTTTGGCCCTTGTCCATTATTTAGACTGTGTTTGTGTTTTCTTAAATATCTGGTTAATTGCTTGTTTTTTCTAGGGCTGTTACCTGAATCTAGGCGTGTTTTTTTTGTGTATAGATGACTGTTTCTTGCTTATTTAGGCTTTGTCTGTCTTGTGTTTTAGTTAAAGCTATTTTCTTGATATGTCTGAGGATAAAGACAAACACCCAAAGTCTGGATTCAAGAAATGTCGAGACTGCGGGCAAAAGAGGTCTCTTACTAATGGGCACGTTCAGTCCGTTTATTGTTTGTGTGGTGCATTTGCAGGAGTCCTGCAGTATTTGCCATTCCTTTTCTTCAAGGGTTCTTTTGGAGAGGAAAAGGAAGCTTGTGGGTAGAGGTTTGCTGAAGCTTTGAGTGACCAGGATGGGGCCAGCAAGTCCTGTAAATCTTCTAAGTCCTCAAGAGACTCCAGTGCATCTAAAGACACAAAATAGTCAAAGAAAGTGGAGGATTACGGGACATCGGCTCCACAGCTCTGTGAGCCGAGTGTGTCTTCATTTTGGAGCCAGCCCACAGTTTTGGAGCCAGTCTCTGAAAGACCTGTATCTCCACTCCTTCAATAGGCACAGTCGGTGCACTCCTCTAGGTCTTCTGTCAGCCCTGATTTGGATATGGACTGATTGGTGCAGAAGCTCTTACGGCACCAGGCCTTGCTAAATTGTTGTATGCTCCGACCCTAGCATCGGAACCGAAGACCACCACCCCAGATTTGACTGCTCCTCCTCTGAGCCATACCGGATCTTTGAAGCCGGAGGGGGCTGACCTGCTGATCATGGAGCCTTTGGAGCTGAGACCTGCTCTGGTGTCATCGGTTCCATCTACTCTGACGTCCTCGGCGCCAACCGGGGACAATAGGGGCAGACACTCACCTGTCTGGTCTGGGGAGGATAGTCCGACTTTTCCTCTCGGGGCCTCTGCTCTGATGAGCTCGGTTCCTACCTCTGGCTCGGAGCCCACGGCCTCTGTACAGGAGGGCCTGGCGGTTTCTTCAGGTCCATCGACTCCTCATCGGAGCCGTGATGCCTTTGAAGCTATGAGGAGAGCCTTGTCCCCAAAGACATCCTCAACACCAGGTCTAGCCTCCTCTTCCTCCAAAGCGCTTGTGTCAGCTTCTGCCTCGTCCAGGCCAAGCATAGAGACCCTGAGCCTCAGGTAGCCCCACAGGGCACCCTTTGCTCTTCCGAGACCTCCTCAGAGGCTCCCACTGAGGAGGTCCCCAGGAAGAGATTGTGTAAAAGGAGACACTTGGACTCCCCACAGGAGTTGTTGACATCTGACACTGACTTGGATGAGTCAGATGGGTCCCCATGATCCTCCTCTGAGGATATCTCCTTTGCAGAGATACTTGAGATCCTTAGGCAGAGGAGTGATTGGCAGTCCAAAAGCCCTACTGAGGGCGAGTCCGTTCTCCTGAAGGCTTTCGGGTCTCAACCTTCCACCTCTTGGGTGTCTCTGCCCTTCGATGAGCTCATGCAGCTGGTCTCTGAGGGCATGGCAATCACAGGAGTCCATGGAACCTGTCCCTCTGAGGCCTAATAAGTTCATCTCTGCCCCCCCCGTAGATAAAGCCTTTTTTGTCCAAGGGAGTCCCTGTTGCCATGGTGGCGGCGGCCACCAAGAAGGAATTGTCTGAGACTTCCTCGTCGCTCCATCCTCCTAACAGAGAGTCCAGGATCATGGATCGATATGGGAAATTGCATGTTTAGTTCAGCGATTTTTACACTCCGATCCCTGAACTATTTGACCCATTTCACCAGACTGCAAAGAGATCTCCTTAAGGAGTTGGGAGATTCTCTTCAGGGTACTGTAGTTGCAGTGGCAAGTTGCCGCCCAGCTTGCTACCCTAAATTACATTGTGAACTCGTCCATGCGGCTCATATATGCAGCCGATGGGACGAGTAGGGCAGCGGTTACAGGAATTGCTCTAAGAAGACATTCCTGGGTGAGCTTGTGTTCCTTCGCGGAGCCCTTAAAGTCTTCATTCTTCAACACCCCATGTTAAGTTGTCAATCTCGCCTTCATTCTTGCTTGATGGGTTCGGAGCCGATCCTCGGCTCCGACTCGGCACTTGCTAAGCTCTAGAGTCACTTTTACCAGCTCGAGGCAGCCCCATATCCCATGATGCAAGGCGGTAAGTACCCAGATCTCGTTTGCCGCTTCGCTGATGAGGTCCTCCTTTTACCAGCTCCTGGTAAGTGATTTTTACATTACTATTTTTGCCCCTTTTTCTTCTAAAACTTTAAAGTTTATAGTTTTAACACAGTTGTAGTCCCTTTCTGACTAGAATTTCCCTGTCTCCTTAAAACTTTTAGTCAGACTTCTCCCATCCCATCCCCCCCCTTGTTAGGGTGTGTGTGTGTGTGTGTTATTGATAGTTTTTTGGGATATATAATTTAATTTCTTGGACTGGTGTTGTGTGTGTGTATTATTCACCATGTCTAAGGAAAGGGTCTCAGGCTTTAAGAAGTGTGACTCGTGCTGTCAGAAGATGTCTCTGACAGATGGTCACACTTCTTGCCTTTACTGCCTGGGGCCTCTTCACCTGCAGGACTCCTGTGCTATATGTCACTCTTTTAGCCAGAGAGTCCTGCAGGAGAGAAGAAATAAATTGATTTTGAGGGGCCTTCTTAAGCCGGAGGGCTCTCCTGCCAAGTCTGCTCCATCTAAGACTTCAAAGTCTTCCAAGGCCCAGGCTTCTGTGTCCAAGCCTGTGGCCTCGGCTCCGACTCTTTCAGAGTCGAGATCGGCTCCGGCTGGAGCCGATAATGGTTTACACAAACCTTCGCCACCGATGGCTATCGGTGCCGATTCTGGTTCGACCACTTCGGTGTCGGCTCCAATCGGTTCCGACCACCATGTGGCTCAGGCATCGGTGTCGGCTCCGATCGGCTCTGACACCCTTACTTTTATGGCTGTATCGGCTCCGGCTGGAGCCGATGCATCGAAGCTACCTGTCTGTGCCAATAAGTTGTTGGCTCCGACAGTTTCTGTGGTTTCATCGGCTCCGATGGTTCCTTCGAGGAAGAGGTCTAGGTCCCCTTCCTTGGAGCCGATACTCTCGGCTCCGGCCACGCCTCCTCTCGGAACGGAGCCATCGGAGCCGATCTTCAAGGTCATCCAGGCTTTCTGACCATGATTTAGAGAGCGTGGTCAGTAGATTACTAAAATCACAGGCACTGGCCCAAATGCTACATAGTCCGTCTCAGCAGACGACTATTAGTCCACACCCCATTGCAGTTCCTCCTTTGACTCTCCCCAGAGTTTGGAGTTGGAGTCTTCGGGAATAGTTTCTGCTACGGCTGAGGGACAGATACCCCCTTCTGCTCCTTCAGCCTCTACTCTTATCTCCTCTTGAGACCTTCCTTAGAGGGATTCGTGGCGGGCTTCCTGGTCTCCTCCGAGGGGGTGAGTGGCATCGGACCCTTGTCCGACCCCGCTCTTCCCCTTGGAGCCTCGGCCTTGGTGAGCTCGGCTCCGACATCTGCCTCAGAGCCTTCCTTTTCGGTGGGTCCTGGAGTTCCTAGCTCTTGGAGCGGGTTCTCTGACCTCCCTGGGAGGGAGCCTTCAAGGTGATGAAGAGTGTGCTGGCCACTGGACTCAGCCAGCAGTCTGTTCCCTTAGCTCCTCCCTCTATAGTGCCTGTTGACATCTCTGCCACTTCTCTTGCTCCCGGACCCAGAGATCCTCCGCCTCAGGTTACCCCACTGGGAATATCCCCTCTTCCGAGGATTCTCCTGATTTGTCGGGAGATCCTCCATGGAAGAGGACCTGTAAGAGGAAACACGTAGACTCCCGAGTCTATCACTTGATACTGACTTAGATGAGTCAGAGGGATCCCCAAGATCCCCTCTGAGGATGTCTCCTTCTCAGACATCCTAGAACTCCTTAGACAGAGGGAACTGGCCCACCAATAATCCCTCTGAGGATGAGTCAGTATACCTGGAGGCGTTTGGATCTCGGCCCTCCACCTCCTGGGTTTCTCCGCCTTTCGCCCCCCTTATGCAGGTTATTGCTCGGCAGGCGTGGGCTGCTCCTGACTCTGTAGAGCCAGTCCCTAGGAGGCCTTCTAAATGTATTACTGCCCGTCGGACAAGCAATTCCTCACAAAAGGTGTCCCCGCTGATGCCATGGTGGTGGCGGCTGCCACTAAGAAGGAACTTGCAGATCCTTCCGTACCTGTCCATCCTCCTAATAAGGACTCTAGGACCATGGATAGATATGGTAAGCGGATGTTTTCTTCAGCGACCTTTGCTATGCTCGCTGAACTACCTATGTCACTTCACCAGACTCCAGAGGGATATCCTTAAGGAGCTAGGTGAAGTAGTACAGGATCCTACAGCTGCAGGGGCTCAAGAAAAAATTGCTTTGCAGCTAGGAACCCTTAACTCCATTGCTAACTCCTCCATGCGGCTGATATCATATGCTGCTGATGGAGCGAGTAGAGCCGCAGGTACAAGTGTGGCTCTTAGACGCCAAGCCTGGATGCGGCTCTGTAATTTTGCAGATCCCTTTAAGGCGTCCTTCACAAACTCTCCCTTTGATGGGTCAGCTTTGTTTGGCCCTCAAGTGAAGGAAACGTTGACCAGGTGTGAGCAGGACGGCAAAACTCTTTCTGTCAGGAGTCCGTTTTCCACCCCTTCTAGACCTTACCCCAAAGGACAGAAGGGTGGCAAAATGTGGTTCCGCAAATCCCAAGGAGTCACGCCGGATTCATGTGGTCAGTTTACCCCTAGAGGCAGAGGGGGTAACAACAACAGACCCTGCTCTAGAGGCAGAGGGGGTCCACAAAACCAGGGAAACAGAGTCTCTCTCTGACAAGCCCTTTCAGCATCCCTGAGATGTTGCCCGGCTGTCCCGCCTTGGAGGCAGTCGGGGGAAGACTATCGCTGTACCCAGAAGCCTGGCGTTCCCTCACTCAAGACAGATGGGTACAGTCGATCATATCCGAGGGTTACAAAATTCCTTTCGAGGAAAGTCCTTTCTATCCCTCAAATTCCCTTCCAGATGTACCACCCGGTCTAAGGGAAATTGCAGAGTTAGAAGTCTTAAAACTACTGCAAAAAAGAGCCATTCAGCCAGTTACAACAGATCATTCAGAGCCCGGAATCTACTCAAGGTTCTTTTGGTCCCCAAAAGACGGGAGACTGGAGACCAATATTGATCTCAGCAGACTCAACAAGTCTGTGAGGAAGACAAGATTCCGAATGGTCACTCTTCAGTCAATTCTGCCCTTCTTACAGAAGGACAACTGGATGTGCTCAATAGATCTTCAGGATGCGTACTATCACATAAATTTCACAGACGCTCCAGGAGATTTCTCCGCCGGCTGGGGTCCAGTCATTTCCAGTTCAGAGCCCTGCCCTTTGGTCTCACTACAGCCCCCAGAGTGTTCACCAAATGCATGGCAGTGGTCACGGCTCACCTGAGACGCCAAGGATTCCAGGTGTTTCCGTATCTCGACAACTGGCTCCTTTCAGCCACCACCAGGCATCAGCTTGTTCAAGCCAGGGATTACACAATAAATCTTTGTTCTCATTTGGGCATCTCGATCAACTTCAAAAGTCATCCTTGTTGCCCTGCCAGTCTATTACTTTCATAGGCGCAAACTTAAACACTGTTCGGATGTCAGCTACCCTTACAGATCAAAGAGTTTCAGACATTCAAAGTCATGTCAGGATCATTCTAGCCAACAAGAAAGTACAGGCCAGAATGGTTCTAAAGGTATTAGGCCTCATGGCTGCGGCCATTACTCTTCTTCTCCTGGCTCGCTTCTACATGCGCCTTCTTCAGTGGATGTTGTTCACTCAGTGGTCTTACCAACAACTTCCAATGCGTCACCAAATACTGGTGACACAGATTTGCAAGAATCATCTTGCTTGGTGGATCACTTCTCCCCAGATTCACCAAGGCAGACACTTTGTACCCCCATCCCCGGTAGCCACTGTCACCACGGATGCCTCCCTGATCGGGTGGGGGGGGTCATTATCAGGGCAGGATGGTTCATGTGACGTGGCAACCGTTCGAATACCACCTGCACATAAATGTCCTAGAGATGAGAGCAGTGCTTTTAACGTTGCAAGCCCTCAACGACTTTCTTCCCGTAGGGACAATTGCAGTCCACACAGACAACATGTCTGTAGTTTGGTATATCAACAAACAGGGCGGAACCAAGTCCTACCCCTTGTGTCGAGAAGTACTCAGACTTTGGCAATGGGCGATCTCCTCTCATCGGTTTCTGGTAGCAACGCACATCCCTGGGAAAACCAACATTTTAGCGGACAGATTGAGCAGAGCTATTCTCATGCCTCACGAGTGGTCTCTCAAGCAATCTATAGTGGAAGAGATTTTTCTGGAATGGGGTCGCCCATGTTGTGATCTTTTTGCTACTCCCCAAAACAGCAAATGCCCAGACTTCTTCTCTCTCTTCCCTCTGCCAGGCCATCCCCCCAGAGACGCTCTGACCCAGGATTGGCCCCAGGGACTTCTTTATGCCTTTCCTCCTTTTCCTCTGATCCCTCAAGTTATCCAGAAAGCAACCGTTTTGAGAGCCAAAATGATTCTCATTGCTCCTTATTGGCCTCGACAAATTTGGTTTCCGTTCCTCCATCGTCACCTTTTGGTACAGCCGTGGCATCTGGACCCAGTGCCAGATCTTCTGATTCACCAATCCGGTCAGCTGCACCGGTCTATCCCTTCTCTCAACCTCACAGCATGGTTGCTCCACTTCCTTCCTTAGCCAGGCTTCCTTTGATCTCTAACCCCGTTAGAGACATTCTAGTAGCTTCCTTAAAATCCTCTACCAGGAGGATTTATACAAGCAAATGGAAACGTTTCTCTTATTGGGCTAAAGCCAAGAATATTGATCCCTTCACTGCTCCAGTTCAGGCAGTTTTGGATTTCTTAGCGGAGATTTTTCATGCAGGCTCCTCTTCTTCCACAGTTAGAGTTCAATTGGCTGCTATCTCGAACTTTCATGTCGGGTTCGCAGATCACAATATTATGTCCCACAGGCTTTGTAGAGCCTTCTTGAAAGGAATTTTCCTCCTGAAGCCTCCAGTCAGGAGTCCTCCTCCTCAATGGGATCTAAATTTAGTGCTGACATCCTTGATTCTTCCCCCCTTCGAGCCAGCGGTTTCTTGCTCCCTGAAATTTCTTTCATGGAAAACCTTATTCCTGGTAGCTATTACATCGCCAGGAGGGTGTCTGAACTTCATGCTCTATCTGTTCGCCCCCCCTATTTGGTCTTTCACAAAGACAGAGTATCATTGAGAACTAATCCGACCTTTTTGCCTAAGGTCGCCTCAAAGACTAATTTGAATCAATCCATTGATCTCCCTGTATTTTTTCCAAACTATTCAAACAGATCGATACAAATATTACATTATCTTGATGTCCACCGACAACTCAGATATTATTTGGACAGAACTAAACAATTTAGGAAATCCGATCAACTCTTTGTTTCCTATGCTGATAACAAGAAAGGCCTTCCTGTCTCAAAAGTGACCTTATCTAGATGGCTTTCTTCTGTCATCTCTGAAATTTATCGGCTCAGGGGAAACAGCTGTGCTCAAAACCTAAAGCACATTCAACCAGAAGCTTAGCTACTTCTACAGCCTTTCAAGCTAGACTTCCTTTAGACACTATTTGTGCAGCGCCACTTGGGCCACTCCTCATACTTTTGTTTCCCATTACAAATTGGACTTGGCCTCCAGGGACAGAGCCAGTTTTGGCTCTACAGTCCTCAAGAGTCTGTTCCATTGAGCCACCCAGGATAGAGGTGCTAGGACGCTGTCCCATCAAGCAAGAATGAAGGCGAGATTGACAACTTAACATTGAGAAGTTATGTACCTACCATAACGCTCCATGTTAGTTGTCTTCTCGCCTTCTTTCTGCACCTCCCTCCTTCCCCCAGGCCTGGACAGACCTTCCTCTGCAAGGAGTTATGATGCTGAAGACCATACAGAGCTGGTCCTTCTTCCATCCTGCAGGTTTTTCTTTCTTCCTTCTTCCTTTGGGAAGTGTTTATGCTAGGTGCTATTGCCCTTTTGTCATCAAACGAGATCTGGGTACTTACCGCCTTGCATCATGGGATATGGGGCTGCCTCGAGCTGGTAAAAGTGACTCTCGAGCTTAGCAAGTGCCGAGTCGGAGCCGAGGATCGGCTCCGAACCAATCAAGCAAGAAAGAAGGCGAGAGAAGACAACTAACATGGAACGTTATGGTAGGTACATAACTTCTCATTTTGATGGCTCATCTCTCTCTGGGTCCAAAGTGAAGGAAACTCTCACCAGGTGTGAGCAGGAGGGAAAGACTCTGTCTGCCGTCGGGAGTCTGTTTTTCCACCCCTACTTGGCCTTATCCCAAAGGCCAAAGGGAGGGAAAATGTGGTTCCGCAAAGCCCAAGGAGCCTTTCAGGACACGCATGGTGAAACCCCCCTCTAGGGGCAGAGAAAGGGGTAATGTAAGATGCCGCCTTCGTGGCAGATGGGGTCTGCAACACCAGGGTGACTGATCACTTCTCTGGTGAACCGTGTCAGCACTCCTGAAAGGCAGCCCGACTGTCCTGCTCCGGAGGCAGTCGAGGGTCACTTATCTTTGTAACCAGACGCCTGGCAAGCTGTAACAAATGACAACTGGGTACAAAGTATTATTTCCAGAGGGTACTTCATACCGTTCTCCACTCCACCCACACCCCCAAGGAGAATTCCGGACGTTCCACCCAGTTACAGGGAACAAGCAACTATAGAAGTCCGCAAGTTGCTAGAAAGAGTCATCCTGCCAGTCCCAGCAGACCAAATAGGATACGGAACTAATTCAAGATTCTTTTTGGTTCCAAAGAAAACAGGGGACTGGAGACCTATTTTGGACCTCAGCAGACTCCACCAATTTGTCAAGAAAGAGAAGTTCCTGATGGTCACGCTATACTTCCTTTTTTAGGGAGAGACCATTGGATGTGTTCGGTAGATCTCAAGGATGCGTACTACCAAATAAAAATGGCCAGGCCATCCAGGGATCATCTGTGTTTCCAGCTGGGAGCCAATCATTATCAATTTCGAGCCTTGCTCTTTGGTCTCACTACAGCCCCCAGAGTGGTCACGGCTCACCTAAGGCGTCTAGGATTCCAGGTGTTTCTGTACCTAGACGATTGGCTCTTTACCTCCACCACCAGGAATCGACTGATTCAGGCAAGGGAATACACTCTGCAATCACTTAGGCATTACAATCAACTCCGAAAAGTCTGCCTTTTCGCCATCGCAGCATATCATCTTTATAGGGGCAGAGTTAGACACTTCAACCACCCCGCTATTACTACCAATTGGGAGGGTCCTTCACCAGCATGTCAGCTCATTGGTATCTGAAGACTGAGCACCAGCCGCAGAAGTTTTAAAAGTATTGGGTTTGATGGCTGCAGCACTCTTGGCCATACCATTAGCAAGGATGCATATGCGGATTCTACAATGGCTGCTGTTCACTCAATGGTCTTATCAGGAACTTGCAATGAATTACATGATTTTAATTACGAACTCTTGCAAGAGAGATCTCCAGTGGTGGTTGACATCTCTTCATGTAACCATAGGACGCCCCTTTGTACTAACCCCCTCCAGTAGCCACGGACCCTTCCCTGATAGGGTGGGGGGGGCATTTTCAGGGAAAGACTGCCCAAGGCACATGGACGGATCAAAAGTGACATCTGCATATCTATGTTCTAGAAGTGAGAGCAGTACTTTTGGTGTTGCAGTAATTCCAGGACTCTTCATCTAGGGACATTTGCAATTCAGACAAACAATATGTCAGTAGTCTGGTACTTAAACCAGCAAGGGGGGACCAAGTCTTTACCCCCTTTGCCGAGAAGCCCTCAAAGTTTGGCAGTGGGCTGTCTCCTCCCAGGGCTTTCTGTTGGCAATGCATATCCCGAGGAGATCCAACGTGATAGCAGACAAACTGAGCAGGGCAATCTTGTTGCCGCACGAGTGGTCCCTCAAGCAAGAGATTGCGGACAGGATTTTCCACAAATGGGGCCAGCCTTGCTGCGATTTTTTTTTTTTTTTGTTTGCCAGTCATACAAAAATGAAATGCAAAAGCTACTTTGCCCCGATTCCCCCTCCGGGAGAACCCCCAAGAGACGCACTCGTACACGATTGGCCCCCGGGTCTGCTCTGTGCATTTCCTCCAATCCCCAGACTTGTTTAGAAAGCAAAGTCACTGGGAAGGACCATCATTCTTATAGCCCCTCATTGGCCTCGGCAGATTTGGTTCCCATTTCATCATCATCTCTTGGAGGATCCATGGATTCTGGACCCAGTTCCGGACCTTCTGACACATCCGTCGGGGACTTCCATCCTTCCTTGCAGTCACTGAAGCCAACAGCTTGGCTGCTCCAGTTCCCCTCATAACCAAGCTTCATAACCTTTCTAATGAGACAAGGAAGATCCTCTTGTCTTCCCATAAGCCATCCACCAGAAGATTATATATTAGTAAGTGGAAGAGAATCTCCATATGGGCCTCTAAGCAGAACATTGATCCTTATCAAGCCCTCTTGGTGTCCATGTTAGAATTCTTGACTATGATCTTTAATAATGGAGCTGCAGCCACTACAGTTCGGGTCCAGTTGGCTGCTATATCTAACTTTCATCTCAGAGTTGACGGGCTAAACATTATGTCCCACAAGTTGTTCAAGGCCTTTCTCAAAGGAACCTTTCACATGAGTCTCCAGTGAAAAGTCCTTATTCTCCCTGGAATCTAAACTTTATGCTATCTCATATAATGATTCCCCCGTTTGAACCAGCATCATCTTGTGATCTCAAATTTTTTATCATGGAAAACCACATTTCTGGTGGCTATTACTTCTGCCCACAGACTGTCAGAACTTCAAGCATTATTAACGCTCCTTATTTGGTTTTTCATGCTGATAGAGTATCTCTTAGGACAAACCCCTCCTTTTTGCCCAAAGTTTGTTCAGAATCTAATATCAACCAAGTCATTGAGTTGCCAGTCTTTTTCCCTAACCATTCCAATAAGCTTGAGTATATGCTGCACAAACTTGATGTTCACAGACAGCTCAGATATTATTTGGGCAGAACAAAAGATGTCAGAAAATCAGACCAGCTCTTTGTGTCTTTCTCTGAAGCCAGAAAAGGTTAGACCAGTGGCTAAAACGACGCTTTCAAAATGGCTTTCTGATTGTATCACCTTTGTTTTTTCAGCTGCTAATATGCCATTACTACACAAGATTAAAGTTAATTCTACCAGAGCAGTTTCTACATCTTCTGCATTCCAAGCCAAATTGCCCCTTGATAACATTTGTGCTGCAGCCACTTGGTCTAAACCTCATACTTTATCACTCATTACAAAGTTGATAAGGCCTCCAGGGACAGGGCTTCCTTTGGGTCTATGATCATGAAGAATGTACTCCTGTGAGCCACCCGTGATTGAGGGTGCTAGGGACGCTACCCATCAGTAAAGAATGTATGGCGAGATTGAACAACTTCACATTAAGAAGTTATGTACTCACCATAACGTTCCATGTGAGTTGTTCCATCTTGCCTTCATTATTATGTCCCTCCCTCCATCCCCCACTTGGCTGATAGTTGACCTAGAGACTGGTCTCATCCTGGTTACTCAATTCTTCTTCCTGTCTGTGGGAAGGTAGTTCTCTTACATGGATATAGTACTCACAGCAAACAAGATCTGAGGTAATTCCAGCAGTGCATCATGGGATAAGGGGCTTGGTCTCGAGCTACTGGTAAACCTTGGGCTTTGCGAACGGCCATGTTGGAGCCGATGGATCGGCTCCAAACCCATCAGTAAGAATGAAGGCGAGATGGAACAACTCGCATGGAACGTTTATTATCTTTGCCATTGTAGCTTATGTTGTGGCTGAAAAGGGTCCTGGGACCAGTTCACTTTCCTGTTTGCCAAAGTATAAATAAATATGAAATAGAAAGGGGGGACATGACAGAAATAATTGAAGAACTAGTAAAGCACATTTTAAGTCTGCATCATTCATGAGAGAGAAAAATCCTCCCACAGAAGGCATTGGGAAGTAGTAGACAGACTGTTTAGAGTCCTACTACTCGTCACTTGTAAATGTACAGCAAGGATTATTTACTGCAGTGAGAGTTTTCACACCTCAGCATGAGAGTATGGGGGAGGGTTTATCAAGTTTGTTAGGACTACAAAAGACTCCTCTTACAAAAAACTTTATTTTTTATCTGCTTTATTTTGCTGCAAGTAGCTAACAGCTATTTATAGCATAGAACAAGCTCTGGCAGAAGGATAAATGAGTCTCAGGTAAACAGAGAAGCAGCTCTTTTACAGAAGGTTTAGATGGCAGTGCTTCACAGTCCTGCCATTGTATTTTAATGGCATGAGAAAACAGCACCACTTCCTTATGTCTGGCATGAGTCAAAAAAGAGGACTTGAAATGTATTCTGGGAGGAAGGAAGGAAAGTAAGAAAATAAGATCACGTTACCAAGGCAGGCCCCATCTGCCATTTTGAGAGAAACACATAATTGTAAAAGAAGCACCTAGAGTGATTTTGACACATTAAAATAGCAAAAAACAAAAAAAGGATCAATAGTCATATTTATATTTATATCTATATATGTAGTTAGAATTAAATTGTTGAAATATCTAAGTTTTATGAAATATTCGGGTTAAAGTTATAGTAATGTTAGTATCAATGTTAAAATTTATTCTGACATGTAAAATCATTAACTTAATACCTTTGTATACTTTTCATAAATTAATATCATAATAATTTATATTCTCACTAAAATTTGGATCAATTGATAGTTTATTCGTTATTTATTAAATATTAGTTATTTAATATCATTAATAAAATAGGTTTTCTTAACGCAATCTTTATAAAGAAACCTTTGTAGTTTTTATAAATACACAATCTAGTCGTTACTGAAATAGAGTATTAATATGGACTTGATTATACATACATATAAATCATACTTTTTCATGCACTTTAACATTATTCGTTAAAATAAAGAACCTTTTAGAAATAGTGCCGTCACATATTTGTATTTTTTAAGGCAATCGTTTTAAAAAACATACCCTATAAATAAAGCTACTATTATATTATATGTAGATACCAATGTAAATACATAATTATTTATTTTTGTTGGGTTATGACTTAATTCTTATGTTCAAACAATATCCGTACTCTATAGTATTTCAGTACTACATATACGGCTTTCTTAATTTCACAAAGAGTTGTTGGTTCAGTTGTATTGCTATTCACGTAACTTTTCATTTAATGAAGTTACCGCAGATATTTGGATGCCCTCACATTTTAAGGCGTCTTTACATTCAGTTAGATTAAGGTCCGTAAGACTTATTTGAGAGGAGATATGACACTATGTTATTTTGTCATCATGAGTATGAATGTAATGTACCACTAGGTTTTAACCTAAAAATCTTCTATTATCACTGAACTACTTGTATTTTTACGTTAATACTCTTTTTCATTTACACAAATTTTAAAAGATTTTATTTGGTTTTAAAAACATAAATACTGCTTATAACAATTGCGTATATATGGTACCATCAAAGATAAGAAAAGAAAAAGAAAAGTAAGATTTTTTCTCTTTGAAAAATTGTTTCACGGACTTTGATAACTGTTCTATGCCTGACGGACTTTGAATACGGTTACGATAGTAACCGGAACTTTCCCTAGAGAAATGGTTGCTAACGTTTAGATCAGTTAGGACTTGAGTATATAATTGTAGAATATCATATGAAATATTAAAAAGTATATTTTTCGCTTCATAAGCTTTCTTGAATGTTGGCTGTATTGTGAGTTGCTTCCCAGTTTCATATTGGTGTTTTTTATAATTACCTATAATGAATGAAATATTAACATTTGTTTTGTTTGCTGGCAGTGCCGTTTTAAATAATAATTGATGTACCTAATTACATAGGGTTTGGCTTTCAGCTATTGCATTATTTAAGTATTGTGTGTTGGGTTTTTATTTTGTCTGAAGAAGCGTGGCTGTGACCACGCGAAAGCGCTTACCTTTACCCATTGTGTCTACATTAAAGAAGATTTTTATACTGTCAGCACGGCTACTGACTGTTTTTTGGATTATCATCTGTAATTCAACTTGTTAATTGACTACATCGTGGTGAGATCAGGTTTCTGTGTTTTACACATTAAAATAGCTCAAAAACAAAGATACAATGAAAAAATTTTTTTTGAGTTCTAAGGTGGAGTTTTCCTTTAAAATGTGAAGAACAGCATACATGTGCTTTTATTATAGATGCCTAAACGGTCATTAGCAAAACATTTTAAGCTGAACGCAATTCTTGAAGCAGAGCAAACGTTTGCAGGGTATTCTGCCTTTGCTGTTAACTCTGTATCTGATTTTTTTTTTTTTTTTTTTTTGTCCAGCTTCAGCCTGTGGGTTATCGGATCCTAGGGCAGGCATTCCAGAAAACTTCAGCCGTGGAGCTTTGCCTCCTCTACCTGTAATACCTTGCACCCTCCTGTCTACCCCAGATCTTCTTTGTCACTTCCTGGGACTACCACACACTTGTGAACTGTGTCATTGGAACAGCTGTATCCTCTGAATAGTGTATTTTCCCCTTCATTTTACTGAGTATTTTTTCTCTTCTACTGTTTATAGGCTGCTTTGGGTGTTTTTAGTGTAGTTTAGTGTTTATAGCCTTTAGAGTCCCTGCCTTTTGTCTCGCTTTTTTTTTTTTTTTTTTTTTTAAACAGATGAAGGGCAGTGTTTTTCTCTTGTTAGTAGGTGTAGATTAGATAATTCTGTATTTGGCACACAACAGACAAGTAGTACTTTACTCCTTTTTGCTGTCTTTTAGACATTTGGTGCATTTATTCCGTCTTGATAGATAAGGCAGAGGGGTTTAAAAATGTGTGGCATATGGCCGTAGATTGCCATTGCAGGGTGCACATGATTAGTGCAAAGTGCTTCATCTGTTCTGGTTTTAGTACCCGGACTGTGATTGAGTACCAGGCTAAATTGATATTGAAGGGCTTGTTGCCTTCTGGAGGTTCTGCAGATTCCACTTCTTCAAAGAAGACTACCAAGGAACAGTGTCAGAGAAAGGACAGTTTCAAGGACCCCAAGGTTCAAGAGGACAGGAAACGAGACTGCAAATGAGCTCATCAGTCATGTTCGAAGATCCACAGCCCTTCGGCTGCTACAGTTGGTATTCCACGGTGCAAACTTCATGAAAATCTCTCTCTCCAGTGATGTGTGTCACAGTCCCTTCTTGATTAAGGGGGAAAGTTTAGGTATGATGTTCATCGTGCATACAGCTGCAGTCATTACAGATGTGTTAACCTGCCATCAGGCGGGTCCTCGGTCGGCCGAATTCCAAAGTCTAGGTCCGGCGTCAGTTGTCGTCGCTTCTTCCCTGACATCAGTGCGGCAGGGGTATAAAAGAGGCAGCCGACGCCATTTTCTTCAGTCTTTCTTGCCGCGCGGTGCCCGAAGCAGAAGCAGTTCGCAAGTGCCGGTCGGCCAGCTCCTGAGATTTACGAAAGTATTTCAGCCGAAGTCTTCTTGAAAGCTAAGTACCCTGTTGGGGAAACTTTTTTCTTGCCTCAGACCGATGTCAGACAAAGTTAATAATTGCATTTCATGTGGGAAGCAAATACCGCATAAGGATTTCCACTCTTTCTGTATACCTTGCTTAGGCCCAGACCACTACATCTCGGCCTGCTGTTTTTGCGCTAGATTCAACAAGCGCACTATTAAGCGGCGGGCGGAGTTCGCCCTTCACTATTTTGGCAAAAAATTTAATTATATTATGTCGTCGGATACTCCAACTCCAGTTTTGAGCAAAAGACGCAAAGATAAGGACCGACATACGAAGTCCGCACCAACTACTGAGACCACGCTAAGGCCGACTACTGGTTCTCCGGTGTTTAGCGAGGCGCCTACGCAGCCCCTGAGTACCAGTGACACTACATTACCGGTGTCTTCAGTACCTGAGGTCGCAGGCTCCTCTGTCCCCATTCCTACTGCAGATACCGACGCCACTCTTGGGGAAACTCAGAATTTAGACAAGCCTGCCATTTTTCAAGGTGTCTTCAGGCCTTCCTCCTTCTCTATTAAAGCTTTCACTAAATCTAAAGCAGCCATGAAAACCAAAAAACAGGGTCCTCAGACCCCCTGTCAAGGCCCCATGCCTAAAAAGCCGATGCTTAAAATGGCTGAGGATTTGATTACTCTTATCAGGGGTTCTCAACCCCCCTCTGACAAAAGGCCCAGATTAGAGGAAGACTACCCTTCCTCAGATCAAGCTTCTATTACCTCAGAACATTCTGAGGACCAGGATTATGCCTATTCTCCTTTCAAAGACTCTGATGCAGAGGAGTCTATTCCCTCGGTCTCCCCCCCTGAGGACTACTCTTTTGGGGAAACCCTGCATACATTGAGGGAACACTTTCACTGGGAAAGGCCAAGATTACTCAGATTCCAAGAAAAGGCTCAGGGAATTTCTTCTGCTCCCCCAGCATAGGCCCCTGGCTATCCCCTCCTGTTTTAGATATATTGGATGATGTGTACACAGAAGCCAGCCTTAATCCAGAGTCTTTGCCTCCAGATCCTGTTAAACCAAACAGGTATTACCAGGTTCCTGATTCTCACCAGTTCCTATATAAAAGCCACACTGCTGACTCAGAAACTATTTCACAGGGTCCCAAGGGAATTAAGGCCTCTACTGCTAAAAACCCATTACCTTCAGAGAGAGATTCCAGAGCTTTAGAAAGGTGGGGGAAAAAGGTGTACACCTCTGCCACTTTAACCATGAGGGCATTAAACTGTCAGTTCCATATGTTAAAGTATCAACAGTTTTTGTTATCTCAGTTGAAAGGCAAAATGACACAACCAGAACAACCAGATTTAAAAGAGTTGCAGGATTTGTTGCATGGTGCAGAGCAAGTGGGTAAACATACCTTGCAGTGTGGTTTTGATGCTTTAGAGGCCTCATGTAGAGCTGCTGTTACGGGGTCCGTTATACGTAGGCATGCTTGGCTCAGAGCAAACCTTACCAGATCATGTCAAAGCTAAATTATTAGATGCACCTCTTCAAAAAGATGTATTGTTTGGTGTTAAAGCTGAGGAGGTGCTAAAGAAAATAGAGGAAAAAGCGAAATCAATGCAAACAGTGAAAGATTTCCTGCAGGTACAACCTCCATGTTTCAACAGAAACTGGCCTTCAAAAAATTGGTCCTTTCCAGCCACGGACAGACCTCAAAGGGGCAGATACAGACGCCCAAGGGGTAGAGGGCAACCTCAAGGATCTTTCAGAGCCAGACAGTGGCAAGCACCAACCCCAAGAGGTGGAGAAGATAGATCACAGTCATTTAGAAAACAGACACAATGACTTCTCCCTACACCTGCCAAGCAAAGCTTTAATGGCAGCACCTTTGGGCGGAAAACTGGCATTATTCTCAAAAAATTGGCATATTGTTACAAAAGACAAATGGATTCTGGACATTACAGACAGAGGCTACAGGTTCCACTTTCACACCCTTCCAAAAATGAGAGGCATGCCAAACCTGCCACAAAATCAAAGGGCAGAGGCACAAAAACAAATTTCAGCTCTCATGGACATGAAAGCGATTCAAGAGGTACCTGCAAAAGAACAAGGTCAAGGGTTTTATTCCAGATTATTCCTGGTACCAAGGAAAGACAAAGATTGGAGACCTATCTTAGACCTATCCATCCTAAACACATATCTACAGGTGCCAAAATTCAAGATGCTCACATTACAGCAGCTTCTTCCCATGCTGGGCAAGGAGTCTTGGCTGGTAACATTGGACCTCGAGGAGGCATACCTGCATGTCCCTATCAGACAAGATTGCAGAAGATACCTCAGATTTCTTGCAGGTTCAACCCATCACCAATTCTCTGCATTGCTTTTTGGCTTATCTACTGTGCCCAGAGAGTTTACGAAATGCCTGGCATCAGTAATCGCCTTCTGCAGACTACAAGGAATACAAATCTACCCATATCTGGATGACTGCCTGATCCAAGCGGACAGCAAGGACATAACTACTGCAGCACCTGGCGTTTGTAGTAAAACTGTTGAACTTCCTGGGATACACAGTCAACAAAAAGAAATCAAAACTAATACCCTCTCAACAAATAATTTTCCTGGGTGCCAGCTTGAATACAACCACCCAGATGGGTTACCTCACGCCAGACAAACAAGGGCAACTGTCTCAATACTTCAGCAAAATGGCAACTTTCACCAGGCTAACTGCAAGGAAAGTCCTGCAGGCTCTGGGATTCATGGCATCTTGCATCCTACTAATCCCATGTGCAAAGCTGCATATGAGGAAACTTCAGTGGTACCTAAAAAAAACTTATGGTCTCAACACAGCCACAGCTTGGAAACAATTATACCACTCATTCCATGCCTTCAAAAGGAATTTTTGTGGTGGGCTCAAGCTTGCCAAAGAAACACAGGTCTCCCTTTCTGTGTACCTCAAGCAACTCAAATCATCACAACAGACGCCTCAGGCTACGCCTGGGGAGCACACATGACAGATCAGTGCATTCAGGGAAAATGGTCCCAAAAAGAGAAGCACCTACACATCAACCAAAAGGAAATGCTAGCCGTGCAAAATGCTATTATGACCTTCAAAGACCTACTGCATCCAGGCCAGCTATTGATAAGGACAGACAACACCACAGTGATGTGGTACATAAACAAACAGGGGGGAACTCATTCATACCCCCTGTGCAGGCAAGCCATGACCCTATGGAACACAGCACTGGAATTGCAAATTCAACTACAGGCACAATTCCTGCCAGGGAAGGAAAACACACTGGCAGACAACCTAAGCAGAAATGTGACAGATCCACACGAATGGAAGTTGCATCCTCAAGTTTTCACACAGATAACTCGGGCATGGGGACAGCCAGACATAGATCTCTTTGCTACCCACAGAAATTACCAGTTGAAAAAATTTTGTTCAAGGTCCTATCATCCACAGGCCTGGAAAGTGGACGCACAATTGGACAACAGTGACAGTCTATGCCTTCACGCCTCTTCCTCTGCTGCCCAAAGTTCTATTAAAAGCCAGAGCAGAGAGGCTGAAAATGATTCTCATTGCTCCAGACTGGCCAAGACAACACTGGTATCCGCTCCTGAAGAGCCTGACACATTCCCCACCATGGATCCTACCTCTAGTCCTTCTTCTGTTGTCCCAGCACAACTACAAAACCCTTCACAGCCAGCTCAAAACCCTAAATCTAGCTGCATGGAGAATTCCTTGATTTCCCAACAGACTCTCCTCTCCAAGGAGGTGCAAGATGTCATTTTGGAGGCCAGAAGACCTTCTACTAGAAAAGCCTACTCCGCCAAATGGAAACGATTTTGTGCCTGGAATCAAGAAAAGGGCCAGAATCCTTGGGTAATAAATATACCTCAAATTTTACAGTGCCTAGCTGAGATGTTAAACAGTGGACTTTCCTTCTCCTCCATCAAGATCCACGCTTCAGCCATTTCTGCACAATACAACACAGATCCTCCTTTATTCTCTCATCCTCTCTTAAGGCAGTTCCTCAGAGGGGCAAAGAATATAAAATCCCCAAGGAAACCACCAGTCCCTGCTTGGGACCTCAACTCAGATTGGAAAAGCTGACCCTTCCTCCCTTCGAGCCAGCTTCTTCAACAGAACTACAATACTTGTCATGGAAAACAGCCTTTCTTCTGGCTATCACCTCAGCACGCAGGGTTTCTGAGATACAGGCCCTCATGGCTGTGCAACCATTCATCATTTTCCATCAGGACAGAGTTTCCTTACGAACCATCCCTACCTTTATGCCAAAGGTAGTCTCAAGTGTAGCTTTGAATCAGACTATCCACTTTACCTACCTTTTATCCTAATTCACAAAACAAAGGGGATAGACTACTACATTCCTTGGACATTCACAGACAACTTTGTTACTATTTGGACAGGACAAAGCCATTCAGGAAATCCGAGCAACTCTGTGTCCTATGCTACAGGTGCTCAAGGAAAGGCTATTTCCAAACAGACAATTTCAAAATGGATAGCCCACTGCATACGCTTTTGTTACTCATTTCATGGTAAAACTGTGCCTGCATGCATCAGATCCCTCTCCACTAGGGCCACAGCTACCTCTGCAGCCTTCCTCAGGGGGGTCCCTACCAAGGACATTTTGGAAGCAGCCACTTGGAGTTCAGTGCACACTTTCTCCAAGCACTATCATCTTCCACTGTACTCTAAATCTAGAGCGGGTTTTGCCACAGCAGTCTTGCAGGGCATCCTCTCTCCTCCTAGTTCCACTTAGTGCCTACCACCCCTGCGTAGCTTTGGGATTCTTCCCATCTGTAATGACTGCAGCTGTATGCACGATGAACATAGTACAGTTTTGTACCTACCATAAATGTAGATGTTCGAGTGCTCATACAGCTGCAGTCCAGGTTACTCCCCCCCCCCCCCCCCGTCCCCTCTTAGGACAGGCCTTATGACAAACACCTTATCATACAACCTATTTGGGGTATTCTCTTATGGTATATTTGCTTGCAACTACTGTTTTTTGATTATTCTATATTGCATGTTTGCATAAATTTACGTTTTGCCTTCCTTCTGGGGGCACCTGACATCTGGGGCAAGAAAAACTGAAGAAAATGGCGTTGGCTGCCTCTTTTATACCCCTGCCGCACTGACGTCAGGGAAGAAGCGATGACAACCGACGCCGGACCTAGACTTTGGAATTCGGCCGACCGAGGACCTGCCTGACGGCAGGATAACCCATCTGTAATGACTGCAGCTGTATGAGCACTCGAACATCTACATTTATGGTAGGTATAAAACTGTACTTTCCATTCCCCCTTTTTCTCCTGTTACTCCAAGGGAGTTGGTGCCCAAATCTTCTCAACCTCTCATCTGGGCCTCTCCAGCTCTGTTCTGATCATATAATCCAACTACTGGCCAACTGACTTCTAAGCTTCATCAGTGGGCTCATCAGTTCAGTCTGTCTGCTTGGTTGGGAGTTGTAGACCTTCAGATTTGAAGCAGCTGATGTGGTCTTTCCTGTAGGCCCACATTCAGCAAGGACTTATCACTGCCTCCTCTGCACCAGTACATGAGGGTTTGGCTCCACTGGTTGCTGTTCTTCCCTTGGGCACTTTGGCTGTGGGACCCAGTTGCCTTACCTGCACCCGGGCTTGGTGTCTGTAGCTTGGCTGCTTGAAACACTGACCCCTACCTTAGCATTCCCAACCTGGATGGTGGTGGAGCAGTGTGTGATTCAGCACCCAGAATTCAAGGACAGGTTTCCTGGTCAGGTTCTTTTCCCCTCTGAGCCTTGACACTCAACAGTTTAGTTCGAGTCTGAGTCACGACAGGTTGGGTTGCATCTGGAGGCCCCATGGTTTCCCCAGATGTTCTTAGTGTTTGACTGTTGCAGTCCTAACATATGGGTTATCCAGCTCCTGGTAGCCCTCAGTCGGCCCTAATACCAGAGTCTTCGGTCTGAACGTTTGGTATAAAAGGAGGCAGCCAACGCCATTTCTTCAGTCTTTCTTGCCACAGAGCCTGAAGCAGATACAATTCGCACTAGTGACGGTCAGCCGTTTACTTTCTTTTTGCTTCCTGACTACCAAGTTGAAGACTCCTTCAGATAAGTACCTCATTGGGGATCCTCTTTTGTTGCTTTAACGAATGTCAGATAACTGTCTTGCCTGTGGAAAACAGATTCCGCACTGTGATTTTCATTCCTATTGTATAACTTGTTTGGGCCTTGAGCACAATGTCCCTAATTGCGATCTCTGTGCTTCCTTTAACCTGCGTACCATACACCGTAGAGCTAAGATTCTGTATAAACATTTCAAAGTCTGGCCTAAGTTCTTCAGTATGGAGTCTTCTGGTCTCCTGATGTCTGGTATACCTAGGAAATGCAAAAACAAGGACCGCAACAGGCCTAGGGTTAAGTCTGCTGACGACACACCAGTGAAATTGGTAGTCATCCCAGAGGTAGTCAGTAAGGCGCTTTTGCAGCCCCAGCAGTCTGCAGATTTTCAGCCGCAAGCCTCTGCAAAGACCTTTATGGAGTCCTCCATGCTGCAGTCTGCTATTTCGTCTTCTGATCTTCCGCCTGCCGCCACTTCAGATGGGTCCGGAGCCACTATGCAGGCACCGGCTTCTGACGCCTCTTCTCTTCGACATGAGACCAGAACTGGACTGACTACCTTAGGCCATACTTCTGCAGTTGCTAGGCCTCCCGAGTCCCTCCGGATTGCTAGCAAATCTTCCAGCCGCAAACCTACTCAGAAGTAGGCGTCAGCCTCCCCTCCTGTGGCTCAGTCCCAGTTGGTAAAGATAGCTGGGCATCTTCTTTCCCTGATTAGGGGCTCTCATCCTCCCCCTTCCAAGAGGGCTAGGGAATTGTCTCCTGATGTTGTGTCCATCTCAGATTCTGAGGTTTCCAATATTTCTGCTGGTGAGGAAGGAAACTCAACTTTTTTCTGGCTTTGAGGATTCTGATGCTGAGGACTCTATCCCTTCTGCCTCCCCTCCAGAAGATTTTTCGTTTGGGATACTTTGAATACTCTTAGGGAGCACTTTAAAATGGGAATGTCAGGATTTTCCTCCGTCTAAGAAGAGAATCAGGGAATTCTGGATTTGCCGCAGCATAAAACCTCTGGCTATACCTCCAGTTTTGGAAGTTGTGGATGATGTCTTCATGGAAAATTCTTTAACTCCTAATTCTGTCCCACCTACCCCAAGAAAACCTGATAGGTATTATAGGGATGTCCTTCAAGGATGCATCTGCAGTCCTTACAAATGGGTTGTCCTGTTGTCAGGCAGCCCTTCGGTCGGCTGGATTCCAAAGTCTGGGTCTGGCCTCGGCTGGTGTCGCACTTCACCCGACGTCATAGCGGCAGTTCTTCGGGTATAAAGGCATCAGCCGACGCCATTTTCCTCAGTCTTTCTTGCCGCGTGGCGCCCGAAGCAGAAGCTGTTCGCAAGTGCCGGTTGGTCAGAACCAGAGATTACTTCTACAAGTACCGAAGACTTCTAAAAAGCTAAGTACCCCATTGGGGACTCTTTCTTGCCTCAGCCGATGTCAGAAAAAGTGAATAACTGTTTAACTTGTGGGAAACAAATGCCTCATAAAGATTTCCACTCTTACTGCTTACCTTGCTTAGGCCCAGACCACGACGTAGCAGCTTGTCTAGCCTGTGCTTCTTTCAACCGACGGACACTTAGACGTCGGTCGGAATTTGCTGAAGAGTTTTTCGGCTCCGATTTCGCTTACATTATGCCGTCGGATACTCCGACTATGCAAATTTCTAAAAAACGCAAGGAAAAGGACCGACACTCGCGGTCCGCGGTTTCGCCCGAAACCGGGGTTAAGCCAACCGCGAGTGTCTCGGTTTCAGCTGAAACAGAGTCCACGGTTCTTCCTTCGGCCGAAAGCTTGCCACTTACCGAGGCCTCATCCAGCCAGGCTGAATCTGCTACTGAAATCACACCTGCTCTTGCAGGTTCGCAGAATTTATCTGATACTATCCCTTTGGATATTTCTACCCCTGCACGTGGAGCTGCTAGGCCTCCTGCATCCATGTCGATTAAGGCCTTTGCCAGGGCTAAAGCAGCTAAAACTACCAAAGCTGTACCTGCTAAGACCCCCTCTCACAGGCCTAGCTCTAGTTCACAAATGCTTAGTCTAGCAGAGGATCTCATTTCTTTGATCCGGGGATCCCAACCACATCCAGGCAGGGCCTCTCACCCACCTCCAGAGAAGAGGATTAGAGTAGAGCCCCCTGAGCCAGTTTCTTCAGATGGCTCCTCTGATGAATCAGATAATTCAAACCCTCCAGAAGGCCCCTTTTCTCCTTATGAGGACTCTGATGCAGAAGACTCCATTCCTTCGGCCTCTCCGCCTGAGGAATTTTCTTTTGGGGAAACCTTGCATGCTATGAGGGAACAATTTCAATGGCAGGGCCAGGATTTTTCAGACCCTAGGAAAAGGCTTAGAACCTTTTTGCATTTGCCACAGCATAGGCCTTTAGCCATTCCTCCAGTACTTACTGTTGTGGATGATGCTTTTAATGATGCTTGTACTGCTCCTGATTCTCTTCCTCCGCCCCTGCTAAGCCCGATAGGTACTACAGGGTTCCGGACACACATTATCATTTGTATAAGGCCCCTTTTGCAGATCCCAAAACTATCTCCCAGGGACCCAAGGCTGTAGCAGCTTCTTCTACCAAAACCCTCCCCTCTGAAAGGGAATCTAGGGCCTTAGAGAGATGGGGTAAAAAAGTTTACACTTCTGCTACTCTTTCAGCTAGGGCCTTGAACTGTCAATTCCACATGATTCAGTATCAGGAATTTATGTTAGACCAATTAACTAAAAAACTGTCCTCGGATGAACCATTAGACAAAAATCTGTACAGGAAATGGTACATAACATTCAGCAGGTCAGTAATCATTCCTTAAAATGCGGCTATGATGCACTGGAGGCTTCCTTTAGATCAGCCATGACTGGCACAGTGATCAGAAGACATGCATGGTTAAAATAGCAGTCCTTACCAGACCATGTTAAATCAAAGCTCCTAGATGCTCCCATGGATAAGCTCAATTTGTTTGGCTCCCCTGCACAGCAGGTGCTGAAGAAGGTGGAAGAGAAAGCAAAATCTGTCCAGACAGTCAAGGATTTCTTGCAGGTCCAGCCTCCAAGGTTTAGCAGGAACTGGCCTTCCAAGAATTGGTCCTTTCCAGACACCGCCAGAGCTCCGAGAGGCAGGAATAGGCGCTCAAGAGGCAGGGGTCAATCCAGAGGTGCCTACAGGGGACGTCAGTGGCAGGCTAACAACCAACGAGGTACAGCCACAGATCCAGCCACCACCACTTCCACAGGACAATCACAGTGACTTGGCTCTAGCACCGCCTACCAGGGAACAACTAGAGGCACCCTTAGGCAGGAAGCTAGCCTTATTTTCAGTAAACTGGCATTACATCACAGGAGACAAATGGATTTTACAGACAATAGACCAAGGTTACAGGTTTCACTTCCATACTCTACCAAGGAAGAGAGGAATGCCAAACCTACCTCCAAATCAGAAGACAGAAGCTCTAGAACAAATAACTCACTAAGGATGAGAGCTGTAGAAAGGGTACCATCTATGGAACAAGGGCAAGGATTTTACTCCAGACTCTTCCTGGTACCAAGAAAAGAAAACCAATGGAGACCTATTCTCGACCTGTCCGCTTTAAACACATACCTCATTGTTCCAAAATTCAAAATGCTGACCCTACAGCAGCTTCTTCCCATGCTGGGCAAGGAGTCTTGGCTGGTAACTCTAGATCTCAAGGAGGCATACCTGCACTTACCCATTCGACCAAATTGCAGAAGATACCTCAGATTTCTTGCAGGATCAGAGCATTATCAATTCTCAGCATTGCCCTTTGGCTTATCTACTGCCCAGAGTATTCACGAAATGCCTGGCATCAGTAATTGCTCATTGCAGGCTTCAGGGAATTCAAATTTACCCTTACCTGGACGACTGCCTGTTGCAAGCGGACAACAAAAACAAATTAACAAAAGATTTGGAAAGGGTCATTCATCTACTACAAGCCCTGGGATACACAGTCAATATAAAAAAGTCAAGGCTGATACCACCCCAAAGGATAACCTTCTTGGGTGCAGATTTGGACACAACAAAACAAATGGCATTCCTGATAGTAGAAAAACAGGAGCAACTCCCTTTCTACTTCATGGCATTAACAAAGCAGAACCAGCTAACAGCAAGAAAAGTCCTGCAAGCTCTCTGTTACATGGCATCCTGCATAATATTAATTCCACATGCCAGACTACATATGAGAAAGTTACAGTGGTACCTAAGGAATTTATGGTCTCAGCACAAGCACAGCCTTGAAACCCAAATTCCAGTAATTCCATGCCTGAAACAAGAATTCCAATGGTGGGCCCAGGCCTGTCAATCAAACAAGGGACTGCCCTTCCAGAGCACTCAACCAAGCCAGACCATCACAACAGACGCCTCAGACCTCGATTGGGGGGCACACATGCTGGACAAGTGCATACAAGGCTTATGGACTCAAGACCAGCTGCACCTACACATAAATCAAAAGGAAATGCTGGCAGTAAAACTGGCAATTCAGGCATTCAGACCATTTCTTCAACAGGGTCAACTGCTGATAAGGACGGACAACACCACAGTTATGTGGTACATCAACAAACAGGGAGGCACACATTCATACCCTCTATGCCGGATGGCAATGGACCTCTGGAATGTGGCACTGAGCTTCAACATTCAGCTACAAGCAATTTTTGTGCCAGGAAAAGAAAATATACTAGCAGACATCCTAAGCAGAACTACCTCGGATGCCCACGAATGGATGCTGCATCCGGACATCTTCAAAACCATTACAGGGAAATGGGGACTGCCAGAAATGGACTTATTTGCATCCCCACACAATCACCAACTGAAAAATTCTGCACAAGGACGTACCACCCACTTGCTTGGAAAGTGGACTCCCTATCTTTCAGTTGGACAAACCTGACAGCATATGCATTCCCACCTCTTCCTTTGATGCACAAGGTGCTACTGAAGATCAAAGAAGACCATCCAAGGATCATCCTGATAGCTCCAGACTGGCCAAGGCAACATTGGTACCCATTACTGAGGAGTATGTCTCGGGAACAAATATGGCCTCTGCCCCTAGTTCCCTTGCTGTTAACACAGAACAACTTCAAAACCCTGCATCCAAACCTGAAAACACTGCAGCTGACTGCCTGGAACATTGCATAAGACCAAATAACCCAGATTTATCTCAAAGGGTTAAAGACATTATCTTGGAGGCTCAGACCCACAACAAGAAAAAAATTATTCAGCAAAATGGAAAAGATATCTCATTTGGAGTACTGCAAAAGGAGAGAATGTGTCACTGGTAAACATAGCTAACATCCTGGAATACTTGGCAGAGCTCTTCCACAACGGCCTGTCCTATTCTTCCATTAAGATTCATGCATCAGCTATTTCAGCAGAATACAACTTGGATCCTCCAGTATTCTCACATCCTCTGCTCAGGCAGTTTCTGAGAGGGATTAAAAATGTAAAGCCACCCAGGAAGCCGCCATTGCCAGCATGGGACTTGAACTTTGTGCTAGAAAAGTTGACACTCCCTCCTTTCGAGCCAGCAGCAACAGCAGAATTACAGTACTTATCATGGAAAACTGATTTCCTGCTTGCAATCACTTCAGCAAGTAAGGTATCTGAGCTACAGGCATTAATGGCAGTACAGCCCTTCCTGATCTTCCATCAAGATAGTGTCCATGAAAACTAATCCTACTTTTATGCCAAAGGTGGTCTCCAGGGTATCTTTAAATCAAGCTATCCACCTACCTACATTCTTCCCCAACCCACAAAACAGGGGAGAAAGACTGCTGCATACCTTGGATGTACATAGACAATTACGTTACTACCTGGACAGGACCAAGAGCAATAGAAAAACTGACCAGCTACTGGTAGCATATGCAACAGGAATGGAAGGAAAAGCAATTTCAAAACAGACAATCTCTAAGTGGATAGGAAATTGCATTAGATTTTGTTACTCCTACCATGGAAAGAAAACTCCAGAAAACATCAGGCCTCACTCTACAAGGGCTACAGCCACTACCACAGCTTTTTTACGAGGAGTAGCTACCAAAGACATTTTAGAGGCTGCTACTTGGAGCTCCGTGCATACATTTGCCAAGCATTATAATTTACCTTTATACTCCAGATCCCGAGCAGGTTTTGCCACTGCTGTTTTGCAAGGGATCTTAACTACACCATAATCTATTTCTCCTCCTCCCCAGTTTGGCTATGGTATTCTACCCATTTGTAAGGACTGCAGATGCATCCTTGAAGGACATAGTACAGTTTTGTACCTACCATAAATGTAGATGTCCGATAGGCATGCATCTGCAGTCAGGATTACCCACCCTCCTTCCCCTCTGTGGTACTCCTAGGGTATTTGCCCATCTTGTAGCTAGCTGGGGGAATCTATTATGGTGTATTTGTTTGTATATATGTACATACATGCTTATTGTTTGTTTGCTCTCTACTATTTGGAACCATTTGCATTTATCCAAATTTAGCCTTCCTAGAGGGCACCTGGCATCTGGGGCAAGAAACACCGAGGAAAATGGCGTCGGCTGATGCCTTTATACCCGAAGAACTGCCGCTATGACGTCGGGTGAAGTGCGACACCAGCCGAGGCCAGACCCAGACTTTGGAATCCGGCCGACCGAAGGGCTGCCTGACGACAGGACAACCCATTTGTAAGGACTGCAGATGCATGCCTATCGGACATCTACATTTATGGTAGGTACAAAACTGTACTTTCCTGATACTCATCAGTTCCTTTTTAAAAACCTTGCTGCTGATCCTGAGATTATTTCTCAAGGCCCCAAGGGTGTTAAGGCTACTATTGCTAAAACTCCTGTTCCTTCTGATAAGGAGTCTAGGGCCTTGGACGGGTGGGGTAATAAACGTCTATAATGCCATTAGATCTGTGAATTACCTTTTTCACATGCTTAAGTATCAGCAGCGTATTTTGGAGGCTATTAAGGCTAAATTTGGGGATATTCCTTCCATGTCGGAGAACAAAGATTTAAAAGACTTGCTGAATTCTGCCACTCTAGTTAATAAGCATTCATTACATTGTGGTTTTGACAATTTGGAGGCTTCCTGCAGAGCCGCAGCCACTGGTTCCATTATTAGAAGGCATGCTTGGCTCAGGGAGCAGCCTCTTTCTGATCCTGTTAAATCTAAATTGCTGGATGTTCCTTTGCACAAAGACAATCATTTTGGTAATAAGGCTGAGGAGGTACTGAAGAAGTTGGAGGATAAGGCGAAATCTATGCAAGCTGTAAAAGATTTCCTTCAGGTTTAGCCTCCTCGGTTCAGTAGGCATTACCCTTCCAAGAATTGGTCTTTCTCTGATCCTGGCAAGCAGGATCGCTCTAGGGCCTAAGGGGTTTCAGATCTTCCAGAGGACAGGCTTCTACCCCTGGAAGGGCTAAACAATGGCATTCTTCTTCTGCTAAATCGGGGAGTTCTAAGCCAGCTTCCCAAAGCAAGCATTCTCAATAACTCAGGCCTTCTTGTGCCTATTTCTGCGGGCCCTGGGTTTCCTTTGGGGGGGAAGGTTAGCTAGGTTCGCAGAGGTATGGTCTACCATCAGATGACAAATGGGTGCTCAGTATTGTATACCAAGGCTGGAAGTTTTATTTTCACACCCTCCCTATTCGAAAAGGGTACCCAGACATACCCAGAACTCTCAGGGCAGAGGTAGAAAATCACATTTCTTCTCTACTAACCATGGGGGCTATAGAGCCAGTTCCTGCAAATCAGGCGGGCCTAGATTTTTATTCAAGACTTTTTCTGGTACCCAAAAAAGGGGGCACCTGGCGCCCTATTCTGGATCTGTTTATTCTAAACACATTTCTGGTGATTCCCAAGTTCAGGATGCTCCCTCTTCAACAGTTACTACCCATGCTGGGCAAAGATTAATGGCTGGTAACTTTGGATCTCAAGGAGGCTTATCTGCACATCCCAATAAGGGAAAGTTGCAAGCAGTTCCTTCGTTTCAGGGCTGGGGAGCAACACTTTCAATTCTCTGCACTGCCCTTTGGCTTACCTACTGTTCCCAGAGTATTTATGAAGTGCCTGGCTCCAGCCATTGCTTTCTGCAGGCAGAGAAACATCCAAATTTATCCTTATCAGGATGTCTCATTCAGGCAAACTCCCCAGAACAACTAGAAAAAGATTTGGACTTCGTGAAGAACATTCTCACCTCTTTGGGTTACACTCTCAACGAAAAGAAGTAAAAGTTGGTTCCCACAAGGGAGATTGTTTTCCTGGGAGTGAGTCTGAATACAGCCACCCACATGGTATTCCTCCCTCGAGAAGCAAGAAGATCTTTCGGCTTACTTCAAGAACTTGGCAAGCATGACCCAGCTCTCTGCAAGACAATTCCTGCAAGCACTGAGGTTCATGGCTTCATGTATTCTGATGATCCCCACACACAAGACTGCATATGAGAAAACTTCAGTGGTACCTCAAGAATCTTTGGTGTCAACACACACAGGACTTAGACTTGATTCTTCCCTTAATTCCCTGACTACAAATGGAGTTCCTCTGGTGGGCGACAGCCTGTTCTCAGAACAAGGGTCTGCCTTTCCGCCCACCACCTGCCAGCCACACGCTCACCACAGACTTCTCAGATTAGGCATGGGGGGGCTCATCTAGAAGGCAGGAGCATACAGGGGACTTGGAGCACCCAGCAGATTCATCTGCACGTAAACTTAAAAGAATTGATTGCAGTGCAGCAGGCCATGCTGGCTTTCAAGGACCTACTCTACCCTGGGACACTGCTGATCATGACAGACAATACCACAGTCATGTGGTACATCAACAAGCGGGGGGGGGGGGGCTTAATCTTATCCCTTGTGCAGACAAAGCTCGAGACTATGGTCATTAGCAGCTTCCATGGGCATACATCTAATAGCCCAGTATCTTCCAGGGTGGCTAAACTCCTTGGCGGACCATTTAAGCAGATATTTTCTGGATCCTCACGAGTGGCAACTGAACAAAGTCATTTTCCATCGCATCACTTAGAATTGGGGCACTCCACAAGTGGATCTTTTCTACTCTCACACCAATCCTCTCTTCCAACCTTCTGCACCAGGGAGTTTCACAACAAAGCTTGGAGAGTGAACGCGCTGTCCTTCCCGTGGACACAACTCTCAATTTATGCATTCCCTCCTCTGCCTTTTCTTCCCAGAGTGCTGCTAAAGATGAGGGATGAAAAACCCAAGGCTATTCTTGTAGCACCAGATTGGCCCAGGCAGCATTGGTATCACCTTCTTCGCAGCCTTTCCCAGGCACAGCCTTGGCATCTTCCCCTGGTACCAGATCTGTTGGTTCAAGAAAGGGGGGAGGGTTTCTTCACCCTCATCTTCAAACTCTGCATTTAACTGCCTGGCTAATTCTTTAAATCTTTCCCAACAGATGGTTGGAAGTTCTTCATGAGGCCATGAGGCCTAGCACTAGAAAATCCTATGCAGATAAATTGAAGAGATTTTGCTCTTGGATGCAGGCTAAAGAGTCTTCTCATCCTTCTTTCCCTCATTCTTGATTACCTAGCAGATTTGCTTAATGGTGGACTTTCCTTTTCTTCAGTCAAAATTCATGCTTCAGCAATTTCAGCTCATTGTTCTTTTGAGCAACCCATTTTTTCCTCGCCCCCTTGATGAAGCAGTTCCTGAGGGGAGCTAGCAATCTTAGACCTCCCAGAAGAGCTCCTACTCCTGCTTGGGATCTAAATTTTGTCCTGGAAAAGCTTACTCTACCTTCCTTCGAACCAGCTGCCTCTGCAGATTTGAAGATGTCCTTCAAGAATGCAACTGCAGTCATAACATGTGGGTTGTCCTGCCTCAGGCAGCCCTCGGTCGGCCGGATTCCAAAGTCTGGGTCCGACGTCGGCTGATGTCGCATTTCTCTCCGACGTCAGAGCGGCTGGAGTGCATAAGCATCAGCCGACGCCATTTTCTTCAGTCTTTCTTGCCGCGCGGTGCACGAAGCAGAAGCAGTTCGCAAGTGCCGGTCGGTCAGCTCCTGTATTCTACGATACCGAAGTCATCAAAAAAGCTAAGTACCCCGTTGGGGACCTTTTCTTGCCTCAGCCAATGTCAGAAATTACTGAAAAAGTTAACAATTGTCTTTCTTGTGGTAAACAAATACCTCATAAGGATTTCTACTCTTACTGCCTCCCTTGCCTGGGCCCAGACCACGACGTCTCGGCCTGTGTAGCCTGTGCTCGCTTCAACAAGCGCACTCTCAGGTGCCGGGCGGAGTTCGCTGAAGATTATTTTGGCGATAATTTTGCTTACACCATGCCGTTGGATCTTCCGACATCGCATACTCCCAAAAAGCGAAAAGATCGGGACCGACATCCTCGGCCCGTGTCTACCACAGACTCCACGCCAAAACCTAGCGCGAGTGCTCCGGTTCCCTCTGAGACGGTCTCTCCACCGCTCCGAACCGAAGACACCGCATTACCGATGACTCCGATTCCAGACATTACTCCGCCAGTTATAGATTTTCCTCCGGATACCGAAACCGAGGAAATGCCCGAGACCATTGCTGTAGACAAGGTCACTCCTGCACGTGGAGCTGCCAGGCCCCCTATGGCCATGTCTATTAAGGCCTACACTAGGGCTAAGGCAGCCAGCAAAACAAAGCATATTACTTCTAAATCCTTACCTCAGCCGACTCCAGAGACACAAATTATGTCCATGGCTGCTGATTTGATTTCCATGATTAGAGGTTCACAGGCCCATCCTGAGAGAGGATCCCAGCCTCCTCCTGATAAAAGGCCCCGGGTTGAACCCTCTGATCCTACTCCTTCAGATGAAGATTCTGGGGGCTCTGTCCACTCAGATAGCCATGGAAGAGCTCTTCCAGACCTATGAGGACTCGGACGCAGAAGATTCCATCCCCTCGGCCTCCCCTCCTGAGGATATTTCTTTTGGGGAAGTTCTGCATACCATGAGGGAACATTTCAAGTGGCAAGGTCAGGAATATTCTGATTCTAGGAAATGCCTTAGGACTTTCCTTAAGAAGCCTCAGCACAGGCCCTTAGCTATTCCTCCTGTACTTGATGTTTTGGATGATTTGTATTCTGACTCTAGTGCTACCCCTGATTCTCTTCCTCCTGCTCCAGCCAAGCCAGACAGGTATTACAGGGTCCCAGAAACTCATTCCCATTTATTCAGGGCCCATACTGCTGATTTGGAAACTGTTTCACAGGGGCCTAAAGGAGTTTCAGCCTCCACCTCAAAAAATCCTTTGCCCTCCAACAGGGAAGCTAGGTCATTAGAGAGATGGGGCAAAAAGGTTTACACATCCACTACCTTATCTATGAGAGCTTTAAATTGCCTTTTTCATATATTACAATATCAGGATTATCTGTTAGAAGATTTACAAAAAACATTAGCCACTCCTGATCCTTTAGACAGGAAGACTGCAGGAAGCTGTACATAACACTCAGCAAGTAAGCAATCACTTCCTGCAGTGTGGATATGATGCACTGGAAGCTTCATGTAGGGCAGCTATGACAGGGGCAGTCATTCGTAGACATGCTTGGTTAAAAGATCAACCTCTACCAGATCATGTAAAAGCAAAACTTCTGGATGCACCTTTGGAAAAGAACAAGCTTTTTGGTGCAAATGCTAAGGATGTGTTGTTAGACCATCGAAGAAAAAGCAAAATCAGTTCAGACTGTGAAAGATTTCCTCCAGGTTCAACCCCCCAGATTCAGTAGGAATTGGCCTTCCAAAAACTGGTCCTTTCCTAATCCAGAAAAGTTTCAAAGGGGTAAGAACAGACGTGGCCGAGGAAGAGGCCAATACAGAGGCCCTTACAGGGGACGACAATGGCAGCCAGGAAACCAAAGAAGTGACGCAGGGGTTTCACCTGCCCCACAACCACAATCTCAATGACTTTCCTCTACTACCGCCTACCAGGGAACAACTAGAAGCTCCCTTGGGCGGGAAGTTATCTCTGTTTGCAGAAAACTGGCACAGACTGACAAAGGACAAATGGATTTTGGACATTATAGACCGAGGGTACAGATTTAATTTTCATACCTTACCAAGAAAACAAGGTATGCCAAACCTACCACAAAATCAGAGGGCAGAGGCTATCAAGCAAATCACTCTGCTGACTCGAATGAAAGCAATAGAAAGAGTTCCACAACAAGAACAAGACAGGGGTTTTACTCAAGACTGTTCCTTGTTCCAAGAAAAGAATCTCAATGGAGACCAATACTGGACTTGTCCGCATTAAACACCTTTCTCATAGTACCAAAGTTCAAAATGCTGACTCTACAGCAACTTCTTCCCATGCTGGGCAAGGGGTCGTGGCCGATTACTCTGGACCTCAAGGAGGCATACCTGCATGTCCCTATCAGACACAGCTGCAGAAGATACCTCAGATTTCTTGCAGGGCCAGAGCATTATCAATTCTCAGCATGGCCATTTGGCTTATCTACTGCGCCCAGAGTATTTACAAAATGCCTGGCTTCAGTAATTGCTCATTGCAGGCTCCAGGGTATACAAATTTATCCGTACCTGGACGACTGCCTCATACAAGCGGACGACAAATTGATGTTGACAAAAAACCTGGAATATGTCATACGATTACTTCAAGCTCTGGGATACACAGTCAACTTCCAAAAGTCAAGACTGCAGCCATCCCAGCAAATAATCTTCTTAGGAGCCAAACTAGACACAGCCTCTCAGATGGCTTACCTGACAGAAGACAAGCAAGAGAAGTTAACTCATTACTTCAAAGGTTTAGCAAAACTCACCCAGATAACTGCAAGGAGATTCCTACAGGCCCTGGGTTACATGGCATCCTGCATTCTCCTGGTTCCATTAGCAAGACTACACATGAGAAAGCTTCAATGGTACCTAAAAAGCATTTGGTCTCAACACAGCAACAACTTGGAGACAATCATACCACTCATTCCATGTCTACAAAAGGAATTCCTATGGTGGGCCTCGGTGAGCCAGGCAAACACAGGTATGTCATTCAAAAAACCACAGATAACACAGACCATGACTACAGACGCCTCAGACCTTGGATGGGGGGCACACATGGAAGGCAGGTGTATACAAGGACAATGGTCTCCAAAGGAAACACATCTGCATATAAACCAAAAGGAAATGCTGACAGTAATGCATGCCATAGAGGCTTTTCAACACCAACTCCAGCAAGGCCATTTAATGATACGGACAGACAACACCACTGTGATGTGGTACATAAACAAGCAGGGGGGCACCCACTCTTACCCCCTTTGCAGACTGACAATGCAGCTTTGGGAGAAATCACTGAACCTAAACATCCAGTTACAATCCCAGTTTGTTCCAGGAAAAGACAATGTGTTGGCGGACAGCCTAAGCAGGAATTTCACAGATCCACACGAGTGGAGGTTACATCCGAAGGCCTTCAGACAACTCACTTCGACATGGGGCAAGCCAGAAGTGGACCGATTTGCCTCTCACCTCAACCATCTTCTACCAAAATTTTGCACAAGGACATACCATGCAAAAGTTTGGAAAATAGATGCCCTCTCATTCAACTGGAACTCCCTAGCAATCTATGCATTCCCACCTCTGCCACTGATGACCTCAGTATTACTAAAGATCAAAGCAGAGAAGCCCAAGGGGAATCATAATAGCTCCGGACTGGCCAAGACAACACTGGTACCCACTACTACGAAGCATATGCCACACCAGGAGGTGGGCCCTCCCCCAGTGGCCTCTACTTTTGACTCAACACAATTTCGAAACACTGCATCCAAATCTTCTGACACTGCAGCTAACAGCCTGGGAGATCCCATAAATAACTTCAGCTTATCTCTCTCCAAGGAAGTTCAGCGGATACTAACAGAGGCTCGAAGACCATCCACCAGAAAGGTTTACTTAGCAAAGTGGAAAAGATTCAGCAATTGGAATACCAGCAAGGGACATGATGCATCATTGTTGAACATCCCACTCATCTTGGAATATTTGGCAGATATGTTAAAGAACGGCCTCTCATATTCTTCCATAAAGATACATGCATCTGCTATTTCAGCTAGATACAACACTGATCCTCCTGTTTTTTCTCACCCCTTACTAAGGCAATTCCTCAGGGGAATCAAGAACATTAAGCCGCCAAGAAAGGCCCCAGTGCCAGCCTGGGACCTCAATTTTGTCTTAGAAAAACTGACTCTACCTCCATTTGAGCCAGCAGCTTCAGTTGACTTGCAATTTCTGTCATGGAAGACAGCTTTCCTGTTGGCAATTACCTCAGCAAGAAGGGTTTCGGAGTTTCAGGCCCTAATGGCAATAGCACCCTTTATCATTTTTCATAGAGACAGGGTTTCATTAAGGACCAACCCTACTTTTATGCCAAAGGTGGTTTCTAGGGTTTCTTTAAATCAAGCCATCCATCTGCCTGCTTTCTTCCCCAATCCTGAGAATAAGGGGGAAAGACTGTTGCATACCTTGGACATTCACAGACAACTTCGATACTACCTGGACAGAACAAAGGCCAGTAGGAAGTCTGAACAACTTTTTGTAGCTTACGCCCCGGCAGTCCAAGGAAAAGCAATTTCAAAACAGACTATTTCTAAATGGATTGGACATTGCATCAGATTCTGTTATTCCTTTCATGGAAAGACTATTCCAGCTGATGTCAGACCACATTCCACCAGAGCTACAGCCACCTCTACAGCATTCTTAAGAGGGGTGCCTACCAAGGACATTCTAGAAGCTGCTACATGGAGCTCCGTGCATACATTCTCCAAACACTACAATCTCCCTCTATACTCCAGATCCAGAGCAGGCTTTGCTTCGGCAGTCCTGCAGGGTTTGATTGCCACACCATCTCTTTCCTAGAGCATACCTCCTCCCCCAGCTAAGCTGTGGTATTCTACCCACATGTTATGACTGCAGTTGCATTCTTGAAGGACATAGTACAGTTTTGTACCTACTATAAATGTAGATGTCCGATAGACATGCAACTGCAGTCGGATTTTCCCTCCCTCCATACCCCTCTATGCCTAGGGTCCACTCCTATCCCTGTTACTCTTAGCTGGGGATATCTGTTATGGTGTATTTGTTTTATTGCTCATTTATTTGTTTGGAATCCTGTTTTTGTCTTCCAATTTGATTACAGCCTTCCTTGGAGGGCACCTGGCATCTGGGGCAAGAAACACTGAAGAAAATGGCGTCGGCTGATGCTTATGTACTCCAGCCGCTCTGACGTCTGAGAGAAATGCAACATCAGCCGACGTCGGACCCAGACTTTGGAATCCGGCCGACTGAGGGCTGCCTGAGGCAGGACAACCCACATGTTATGACTGCAGTTGCATGTCTATCGGACATCTACATTTATGGTAGGTACAAAACTGTACTTTTTCTCTCCTAGAAGACTGCTTTTCTTTTGGCTATTCAGCCAGAAAGGCTTCGGAGCTGCAAGCCTTAATGGCAGTAGAACCTTTCATTATTTTTCATTCATAGGTTCATAGGTTCATACTAGGCTATCTGCCCGAGGGCATTTACAAGCCTAGCCCATCGTTTTGTGGCTTACGCCTACCCTTTAGTATGGGGAACTATACCCATTATTTTGCTGTGCCTCTGTCGAGCAGTGACACTGAGGTAATCCCTGGGGTATATCTGCGATCTCCTATCCATTGGTCAAGATTTCTCTTGAACAAGGCCAGCGAGGTGCTCTGCCTCACATGTACCGGGATTTTGTTCCACAGCATAGGGAGTCTTTGGGTGATGAATCTATCCCTCCAGCACGTCCTATTAATAGCCGTGTCGAGGTTTAAGTTTCCCGCCCTTGTGGCTCTGATGGATCTAGATTTTTTGAGGTGAAGCATATTCATCAAATCTCAGTTTGACATGGCCTTGTATGTTAGGCAAAGGTCACCTCTGAGCAAGCAGTAAGCGACTGAATAGAGCTGGAGTTCTTTCAGTCGGGCAGCATAGGACAGATTTTTGAGACCCTTTATCCTTTTGGTGAGGAACTTTTGTGGCCTCTCCAGCTGCTGCAAGTGTCGGGTCAGATACATTCCGAATGGGGCATTGTACTCAATCGTTGGTCTGATGAGTGATGAGTAAAGGGAGACTATGACCTCCCTTGATCTAGATGAGAATCCCTTCATGATAAGGTGGGCAATGTAGAAGGTCTTCCTAACTACTTTAGCTACATGGGTGTCGAATGACAGACTACTATCAACCTGGGTCCCCAGGTCCCTGATAACTTCTTCTATGGTCAGTGGATTGCCACCTATTTGGTAGCTAGGGGTAACCTTGTTTTTCCCGAAGGGTATGACTATGCATTTTTTGGCATTTAACTTTAGTCCGTGGCTCTGGCACCAGTTATCCGTTTCTGTGAGACCCTTCTGAAGGATGTCTGTGTCAGATGTGTTTTCTACTATGGCCAGTTTGCAGTCATCTGCAAACTTTGTCAGCCATAACCCTCCTGTGTTTGCTTGTACTGGAAAAGTAGATGCCAAACAAGAGTGGGCCCAGGACTGAGCCCTGTGGGACACCACTTGTGACAGGCTTTGAGTCTGACATGGCGCCAGCAACTCTGACCTTGTGGGTTCTGTCACTCAGCCAGTTTGCAACCCATCTTGTGATGTATGGGTTAACATTTAAGCTGATGAGTTTTTCAATGATACCCGAGTGGGGTATTGTATCGAAGGCCTTAGCCAGATCGAGGTAGGCTGTATGGACTGCCTTTCCCTCATCAATAGCTTTGGTGACTGTTTCGAAAAAGTCAACCAAGTTTAAAAGGCATGATCTGCCTTTGACAAAGCCAAACTGGGTTGGATCCAAAGTCTGCAAATTCCCTATGTCTTTATTTATGAGGTCCATTATTATCCTCTCCATGGCTTTGCAGATAAGGCTTGTCAAGCTAATGGGCCGGTAATTTCCAGGGTCGGTGGAGGCACCGCCTTTGTGCAGTGGGACCACAGTTGCAGTGCGCCACTCCTGGATGTATCCCGAGGTAAGACTTTGATTAAACAGCTGTCCTAGCTGTGGGTTTAATTCCTCATTGAGTTTGTGGAGCACACAGCCGGGGACACCATCAGGTCCCATGGATGCTGTGTTTTTTGCTTTGGAGAGAGCAGTTCTCACTTGGGCGCTGGAGATGTTTGGGGGGCTGCAATCGTTTGGTATAGATTTCTCTCCTTTTGGTGGGTGAAGTTTGCACTGAACCTGTCAGCCAGTATGTTGGTAATGTCTGTAGGATCAGTAATCTTCACATCATTTTGAACTAGTTCTGAGCATATCTGGGAGTTTCCTCCCAGGTTTCTAACATAGCTAAAGAAGGCCTTATGATTGTCTTTTGAGTCTTTAGCTATTTTCTCTCGAAATTTGCTTTGGATGATTTTATGAGAGCTCTTAGTTTTTACTTATAGTGATCAAGGGTGTCTTACCTTTTAAGGATTTTGCTCTATCTTGTAGTAGCTTCCTCCTTTTGTTGTAGAGTTTGTTTATGGCTGGGGTCCACCAGACTGGACGCTTGCCTTTGGTACAAAGAGTCTTTGTTTTGCTTGGGATTGCCTTATCCATGCAGTCCTGCAGGTGCTGGTAGAAGGCATTTGTAAGTGATTCAGCGGCTTGAGTACTGTTTTCCGCTGCTCGGGGCCTTAAAGGAGACCACAGTAGTCTTTAGAAGTGTGAAGTCGGCTTTGAGAAGTTCTTTACTGTGGTCTTTTTATTTCAGGTGGGGTGGGATGAGGACCTCCAGCGAGATTAGTTGTGATCTGATCTCACCAGTGAGGGGTATACTTCTGGTGTTGAACATTGTGCTCCCATGTTCGTGATGATGAGATCAAGTATGTTGTCTCCTCTTGTGGGGATGGTGACTAGTTGTTCCATGGCATTTGAGTTTATGAATTCCAGGAACTTTTGGGCTAGGGTGTTTGGGCTTGAGTAGTGTTCCCAGTCTATATTAGGGTAATTGAAGTCACCTAGTATGATGGTGTTTGGTGATACATTTATCCCTCTAGTGTTTTCAGGAAGGCCATGTGAGGTTCCTGAGTTTGTGAGGGTGGCCTGTAACATGCTACAATTTGCAGAGCAGTCTTGCCTATGGTTAATTGCACCTGGATGGTCTCCGATGCATCGTCGTTGCCACCAGTCTTGAGGTGTGGGTGTCCTTGATAAATATGGATACCCCCTCCTTTCTTGGTATTGTCCGGATTTTGGGGCGGAGCATGATATGAGGTAAAACCTGATAGCACTGGGGTGCTCTCAGGAGCCTTGAACCAGGTTTCTGTCACAGCACAGACATCGATGTTCTCCATACTGAGAAGGGCCTCGAGTGTGTGCATTTTGAGATTTAGACTTCTGGCATTGAGCAGCATTACCCTTAGTTTTTTCCTTTTTGTGTTCTAGGGTGGTAGGTTTTGAATTTGAGCCTTGCCTAAAAAGGCACTATGGGGTGGCAAGAGCCTTTGCCAATATCCGAATCCCAGGGTGACAGGTGCAAGCCGTCCCTTGCAGCGTGGCTTGTCCAGCATGTCATCCCAGGCAGACAGACACTGGATCCCCTTTGAATGACACCAGTGTTTAAGCCAATTGTTAAAGCTGATCATCTTATCTCTGTATTGTGGCATCATTCTTGGTGAAGGTAGGATACTGCTCAAGGTCAGGGTCATACCTGCCTGGGCTACATAATCAGAGAGCTCCTCAATGTCTCTTCATGTAGTCCAAGGAGGTACGTCTCAGGTCGTTTACACCAGCGTGGACAATGACTGAGTCATATTTGTACCTGCTGTTGAGAGACCTGAGTGCTTGCGTTATGTGGCGGATTCTAGCGCCCGACAGGCAGCTTACTGTGACCTTCTCCTTACTCAGTCTGGTGAGCGGGACGTCAGTGTGTCTGACTATGGAGTCACCAATGACTAGTGTGTCTGCCATTGTGTTTGGCCTTAAGGGCTGTGACTGTTTGACACTCTGACTGTGAGGTCTATGTGTTGCAGGTGTTGTGTTCTGAGGTGGTGGTTGTTTGGGTGTCTGCTTTGGTGGCCTCTGCTGTTTTGGTAGATTTTTGATCAGAGCCTCCGAGTATGTCTTTGTGTGTTTATGTGTATGATTTGAGGTTGTAATGGTACTATGTGAGACTGGGTCTATAGTGTGTGTGGTAACCTTCTCCTCCTGACTGGTCTTGCCAGTCCTATGTTGAGAGAGCTCAGCCTCCAGTTTGGCCATATAGTTGCATCTCTCGCATGTATTTGTGTTTTGTGGGAGGAGGAGAGGGTTGTCTGTGTACATGAGGCAATTGTAGCATTGCCTCAATATTCCCAGGTTCACCAGCTGAGCAGGAGAGGACACTAGCAACTGATCCCTCGACATGCTAGAATGATAGACAAAAAAAAAACTTTAAAAAAGATTCCGGGGGACGTGGGTGACCAAGAAATGGGGGTTGCCTTTTGGGGTACTATCTATGACAAGAGTGCCGTATCAAGGTAATAAGTACTGTAGGAGCAAGTGCTAGGTTTAACAGATAGAGAATAGTCTACTTGGAGTCAAGTAGAGATGATCTTTTTAGTTATAGGATACGCTGATTAGATCAGTAGTATAGTTCGAGGAAGGTAGTTTTAAGGGAAAATTTGAAGAGTGGACTTTAGGTAGCCGAATAGTTTAAACCTGCTTAACCGGGCGCTGCCCTAGTGTGCAACAGTGGCAGCTCAGCTAATTCAGCTAAAGCGTGCTTTATAGCAGGGGGCTGGAAAAGACAGGAAATGACCCAAAATGGCCAATAAACTACAAGTTACTGCCTTAAGCCACTCCTCTGAGGACAAACAGGCAGCTCAGTACTCCCTACTCCCACTAGTGAGTAAAGAAACTACCCCTTGACCAAACAAGGAAAATGGAGAAAACAGGAACCAAGACAAAGCCCAGGGATCAGCAAAATCTGATCACTGGAACAAACTATTAGAAAAGTATGGAAAACAAGAGTATTTTTTTTGTTTTTTTTCAAGTTTTTTTCAGATAGACAGAAAATACAATAAATGCTGTGTTTTTCAACTAAATGCTATCAAAAGCTAGTACACTTGAGTGTATTAGCCTGTTGTTTAACTTTTAAGCAAAACTTAAACAAGCAAGTGCAATAAACAATTCAAGCTATTAAAACAGTAAATTAGGTAATAGCAGAATAAAACAGGCAGAAATAGCAATCGAAAGGCTTAAAAAGTCGAAAATGCAGAAAAAATACTTAGAATCTGGAAAGTTTGTCTTTTCTGGTCTCTGCTGCTCTAGGAACTCTGCTGGACACCACGAGGAGCTGTGCTGAGTTCTCTATAGCCAGAAAAGCCCGCCAAAGTGCTTTATAGCAGGGGGCTGGAAAAGACAGGAAATGACCCAAAATGGCCAATAAACTACAAGTTACTGCCTTAAGCCACTCCTCTGAGGACAAACAGGCAGCTCAGTACTCCCTACTCCCACTAGTGAGTAAAGAAACTACCCCTTGACCAAACAAGGAAAATGGAGAAAACAGGAACCAAGACAAAGCCCAGGGATCAGCAAAATCTGATCACTGGAACAAACTATTAGAAAAGCATGGAAAACAAGAGTATTTTTTTTGTTTTTTTCAAGTTTTTTTCAGATAGACAGAAAATACAATAAATGCTGTGTTTTTCGACTAAATGCTATCAAAAGCTAGTACACTTGAGTGTATTAGCCTGTTGTTTAACTTTTAAGCAAAACTTAATCAGGTTTCTCAGAAGTATTCCCTCCTTTATGCCCAAGGTGGTTTCCAGTCTGACCCTTAGCCATTCTATTCACCTGCCTACCTTTTTCAGTAATCCCCAGAATAAAATGGAAAGGATTCTGCACTCTCTTGATGTGCACAGATAGCTGAGATTTTACTTAAACAGGACTAAATCCTTTCGGAAATCTGAACAGTTGTTGGTTAGATGTTCTTGTTTCACTGTTGCAGTCATTACATTTGGGTTATCTGCTTGCAGGTAGCCCTCAGTCGGCCTGATTAACAAAGTCGTGGGTCCTGCGTCGGGTGCTGTCCCTTCTTCCATGACGTCAGGTTGTCAGGGGTATAAAACATGCAGCCGACGCCATTACATCTGTCTTTCTTGTCATGCGGTGCCCGAAACAAAAGCAGTTCGCAAGTGCCGGTTGGCTGACTCCTGAAATTTTCGTTTTCGAGTTTCAGAACCGAAGTATTCAACTAAAGCTAAGTACCCTGTTGGGGAAACTTTCTTGCTCCTTACCGATGTCAGTAAAAGTTAATAACGGCATTACTTGTGGAAAGCAAATACCTCATAAAGATTTTCATTCGTACTGTATTCCTTGCCTAGGCCCTGACCACAACGTATCTTGCTGTCGGTTTTGTGCTTTATTTAATCAGCGCACTATCAGTCGGCTGTATATTTTCACCTGTAAATATTTCGGTTCTCGGTTTAATTATCCAGAAATGTCGGTTAGCCATTCGACTACTGGGATTCTGAAAAAAACACAAAGATAAAGACAGAGACAGGCCGCCGAGGTCCAAAACTGCCGACGATGCTTCTTCTAAGCCAGTCACCAGTTCACTGGTACTCAGAGGCACTTTCGCAGCCCCTGATACCCGCTACTTCTGATTCGCAGGCCTCTACTGAGACCCATTCAAAGTCCAGTATGCCGCGAGATGCTTCAACTATGGAACCCATGGATGTCTCTACCTTGGGTGGGTCTAGAGCCGCTGTGCAGGCACTGGCTTCTGAGGGTGTATTCAGGCCTATGAACTTGCATTTTAAACCAACGCCACCTTCTTTACTTGCGCCTAAATCTCGATCCATGCCTAAAAAACTGACGCCTAGGCCACATGCTAGGCCTCTATGCCTAAAAAACAAATGAGAAGAATGGCTGAAGATCTAATAACTAATAAGGGGTAGCCAACCCCCCCCCCCTTCTAAGAGGCCTAGGACGGAAGTTGAATATGAATCTTCTGATCAGGTTTCTGTTTCTGATTCTTCTGATCTGGATTTGCCCTCCTCTACTTATGTAGATTCTGATGCAGAGGACTCCATCCCCTCTGCTTCCCCTCCTGAGGATTTTTTTGGGGGGGAAACCTTACATATTCTAAGGGAGCATTTCCACTGGGAAAGCCAGGATTTTTCTGATTCAAAAAAGAGGCTTAGGGATTTCCTTTTCCTACCTCAGCATAGGTCTTTAGCTATTCCTCCTGTACTGGACATTGTTGATGCTTTTTCAGAATCTAGTTTGGCCCCTGATTCCCTGCCTCCTGCTCCCAGAAAACCTGATGGATACTACAGGGTCCCTGATTCCCACAAATTCCTTTTTAAAAATCCTATTGCAGATCCAGAGACTATTTCACAGGGGCCCAAAGGCATTAAGGTTTCCACTGCTAAAAATCCTACCCTTCTGATAGAGACTCCAGGGCGCTGGATAGATTGGGTAAGAAGGTTTACATTTCTGCAACCTTGGCCATTAGGGCTTTACACTGCCAGTTTCATATGTTACGTATCAGCAACACATTATTGGACTGCTTAAACAGAAAAGGATGATTCCTGACTGTGTGGAAAATAAAGAATTACAGGATTTAATGTATTCTGCTGAACAAGTTGGAAAACTTACTTTGCAGTGTGGTTTTGATTCATTAGAGGCCTCTTGCAGGGCGGCTGTTACTGGGTCTGTGCTCAGAAGGCATGCTTGGCTTAAGGAGCAATCTTTGCCAGATCATGTTAAAGCTAAATTGTTGGATGCTCCTTTAAATCAGGACTGCCTGTTTGGCAACAAGGCTGGGGAAGTTCTTAAAAAGATGGAAGATCAAGCTAAATCTATGCAAACTGTTAGATTGTTTTACAAGTTCAGCCTCCTGGATTTAATAGGCACTGGCCCTCTAAGAATTGGTCCTTTCCAGCCCCTTCCACGTATTCTCAAGCTAAACCGAGACACAGCAAAAACCCCAGGTTTCAGTCCCAGGGGAGACGCAGAACTAAGCAGTGGGGGGCCTCCACTTCCAAATCTGGGAATAAGACCCCCCCCCCTACGGTAAACTGTCTCAATGACTTTATTTTAAAATTTCCAAGCACTTATCAACTGACCGCCCCTTTGGGGGGAAGATTGCTCTTCATGCAAAGAATTGGGAACGCATTACCGAGGACAAATGGGTTTTAAATAGAGTCCCAGGGATACAGATTTCACTTCCACACGTTGCCAACACCAAGCTGGTGGCCGGACCTACCCCCAAATCAGTGGGCAGATGCCCAAAAACAAGTACTTTCTCTCTTAAGCATGGGGGCTATTCAACTGGTACCAGAAGCAGAAAAGGGACAAGGTTTCTACTCGAGACTTCTCCTGGTATCCAGAAAAGATGGTTCATGGCGTCCTATCCTGGACCTGTCTACTCTAAACACCTTTTTGGCAATTCCAAAATTCAAGATGCTGACTCTTCACCAATTACTTCCTATGCTAGGCAAAGATGCCTGGTTGGCAACACTAGATTTAAAAGAAGCATACTTGCACATCCCAATCAAGGAATCTTGCAGAAGATACCTACGCTTCAAAGCAGGCTACACGCACTATCCTGGACCTGTCTAGGGCAATTCCAAAATTCAAGATGCTGACTCTTCACCAATTACTTCCTATGCTAGGCAAAGATGCCTGGTTGGCAACACTAGATTTAAAAGAAGCATACTTGCACATCCCAATCAGGGAATCTTGCAGAAGATACCTACGCTTCAAAGCAGGCTGTACACGCACTATCAGTTCTCTGCACTGCCCTTTGGCTATCTACTGCACCCAAGGTATTCACAAAGTGGCTAGCTCCAGTTATTGCATTTTGCATGCAAAGAAATATTCAAATATACCCATACCTGGACGATTGTCTAATTCAGGCAGAAAGCCAGGACATACTTTTGAATCATCTGGCCTTTGTACAAAGGGTTCTAACTTGTCTGGGGTACACCATAAACAAAAATAAATCACACCTGGTACCCTGTTAAATTATATTCCTGGGAGCAAGCTTGAATACAGCTTCCCAGATGGCTTACCTCACGCCAGAGAAACAAATTCATTTGACAACCTACTTCAAACAAGTGGCCACAAAAACCCAGCTGTCTGCAAGGCAAATACTGCGAGCCTTGGGGTTCATGGCCTCTTGCATTCTTCTAATTCCATGAGCAAGGCTGCCTGTGAGGAAACTACAATGGTATCTCAAAAGCCTATGGTATCGACATTCACAGGCTCTAGAAGCAAGGATTCCTATCATGCCTTGCCTATGCGTAGAGTTCCTTTGGTGGGCAGAGGCCTGCCACCAAAACAGGGGACTACCATTCACATTACCCACTGCTGCCCAAACCTTAACAACAGGCGCATCAGACTATGCATCGGGGCTCACCTGGCAGGGAAGTGCAGTCAGGGCAAATGGAACCAAACTCAAATGCACCTGCACATAAATCAAAAGGAAATGCTAGCTGTACAGAATGCTCTGACAGCCTTCATGGACCACATTCTTCCAGGACAACTAATGGTAACGACTGATGTTATGTGATCCTATCTCGCCTACATTCTGAACTGATGGGTTCGGAGCCGATCCCTCGGCTCCGACTCGGCATGCTTATGCTATAGAGCGAGGCCTCTAATTGGCTGAGCTATCTTTATCCCAGGATGCACCACCACTAATCCCCCAGATCTTGTTTGCTGCTATCAAGCTTAGACGTGGTCTCAACATTGGCTGGGCTAAGTACTAGTTATTAGGCTTTTTCCTGTCACAAAGTTCTTTACTTTGAACCCAAAAGCTGTTTTAACAGCTATTGTTACTATTTTGGTGTGTTTGGTAAATTTCTGTTAGTAAACTCGTGAAATTTCTAGTCAGGGAAGGTTTCCCGTTTTAGTTAGAGGGGCCTTCCCTGTTACTTTGCTGTTTGTGAATCTTCTTGGGTCAAGTACCTGTTTAAGTTAGAGGGTCTTGACCCTCTTTATCTCGTTTTTTGTCCACTAACTGTTTAGTTTAAAAAAATATATATATATTATTGTTGTATTTGTTATATTTGTTAAAGTTTAGGTTGGTTGAACTTTATATCTCTTAAACTTGTGGTGTTTAGTGTTTTTTCACTTAGATAATTATGTCTAAAGAACACAAACCCTCTGGGTTTAAGAAATGCACGAGGTGTAGTTTTAAAATGTCCATAACGGACGACCACGCCTCGTGCGTCTATTGCTTAGGTGCTAAGCATTTGCAAGAGTCGTGTAGTGTGTGCCACGCGTTCTCTTCGAGAGTCCTCCAGGAGAGGAAAAACAAATTAATCCTCAAGGGATTAATCAAGCCTTCCTTCGAGGAGGCTTTATCTTCCTCTCCGTCTCCTTCTAAAAAGAGGAAAGCATCGGCTCCGACCAGTCAGTCGGAACCAACTGCAAAAAAATCCAAGCAGACTTCTCCATCGGCTCCACGGACTTCGGAGCCGAGGTCGGAATGGTCTGCCTCAATGCCTCCAACCTCGACCCCTCTGGTTTCGGAGCCGAGGTCTGGAGCGTCGAGAGGCGGGTCACCCTCATCGGCTCCACTGATATTGGAGCCGATCAGGGTTACCGGCTCAGACTCTTCCCCCTCGGAGCCGAAGTCCTTATCGGCACCGAGGGAAATTTCCTTGAAACCTTCCTCGGAGCCGATAGTGGTTGAGTCCTTTCGGAGCCGGTCCCCGAGCCCTTCGGAGCCGATGGAGAAATCAGTTCGGGCCTGATCGGTATCCTCTAGGTCATCCAAGATGTCTGATTCGGACATCGACAGGGTGCTCCTTCGACTCTTCCAGTCTCCGGTGTTCCAAAAGCTTGTTTCGGCTCCAGCCCATTTGGCTTCGGAGCCGATGGTCCACTCCCCAACTGTGGTTCCTCCTCCAACAGCTTCGGCACCGTTGGAGCCGGTGCTGGTGGAACCTGTGGAGGTGTTAGGGTCGGGCCCGACCCTTGCTCCAACTCCGTCTCTTGGGTCGGAGTTCAGTACACGGACTTCTTCCTTCGGCCCTGGGGGGGAGGCTTCGGGATTGATGCTCTCAGTCCCAAGTCTCCCTCTTGGTGCGTCGGCGGCGGGAGTACCGTCCACTGTCGTGGCCACGGAGGTGGGACCCTCCCAGGATTCTGGTGGTCCCGCCTTCAGGGCTATGAGGAGCGCTTTAGCCAAATCTTCCTTGGCTACCTCCACGGTTTCCCCAGCTACCTCCCTGCATACGGAGACTGGGTCGTTGGCAGTCCCCCTGTCTTTGGACAGCAGAGCCCCCGGGCCTCAGGTTACCCCCGCTGGGGTTTCTCCCCCTCCTGGAGGTCCTTCTGAAGCCTCTTCGGAAGAACCCCCCAGGAAAAGGTCGTGCAAGAGGAAGCACGTTGACTCCCCTGATGAGTCTTTGACATCCGACACCGATCTCGATGATGCAGAGGGGTCCCCTAAGTCGTCCTCGGATGATGTCTCCTTTGCAGACATCCTAGAAGCCCTAAAACAGTGAGGCGGCTGGCAGTCCAAACCTCCCTCTGCTGATGAGTCGGTGTTCCTGAAGGCCTGGGCTCAGCCCTCCGCCTCCTGGGTGTCTCCACCCTTCGACGAGCTCTTGGATTTGATCTGTCGGAGGGCGTGGGAACACCCAGACTCTGTGGAACCGGTGCCTGCTCGTCCGAACAAATTTCTCTCGGCGCCCCCTGATAGAGAGTTCCTTACTAAAGGTGTGGCTGTAGATGCTTTGGTGGTGGCATCTGCTTCCCAGCAAGATGTAGCAGAGGCTTCTACGTCCGTCCATCCTCCTAATAAGGAGTCTAGGTGCATGGATCGATGCAGGCGCACCCTTAGTTCAGCGGCCTTTACTCTGAGGTCTTTGAACTACCTGACGCACTTTACCAGATTTCAGAGGGATCTGATTAAGGAGCTATCCGATACCCTCTTGGGTAACCTGCCTGAGGAGCTGGCCCAGACGGTTGGCTCTCAGCTGGCTACAATGTCGTCCATTTCGAACTCGTCCATGAGGCTCATTTCGTATGACCGAAGGCGAGTAGAGCAGCGGGTACAGGCATTGCTCTACGTAGACAAGCCTGGCTCCGCCTGTGTCACTTCGCGGAGGCCTTTAAGTCTTCATTTGCCGACACCCCCTTTGATGGGTCCTCCCTGTTTGGACCCAAGGTAAAAGACACACTAACCCGCTGTGAACAGGAGGGTAAGACTCTGACTGCCGTAGGGGCACAATTTTCCACTCCCTTTCGGCCTTATCCCAAGGCTAAAAGAGGAGGGAAGATGTGGTTCCGTAGATCTCAGAAGCCTTACCCCTCTCAGCAGGAAGATTCCCCTTCCAGAGGCAGATTAGGGGGAAATTAATCCGGAAGACACCGTCCCAGAGGCGGCAGAGGCCCTCGCAACACTGGAGACCGCAAGTCCTTTCGTGGCTCTTCAGCTTTTCATAGTCCCTGAGGGATTGCCCGGCTGTGCTGCTCCGGAGCCAGTCGGGGGTCGTTTCTCGAAGCACCTGAAGGCCTGGGGAAGGGATCACTCAGGACCGATGGGTGCTTCGGATTATCGCCGGAGGTTACTCCATCCCATTCTCTCACCCCATCCCTCAGTCCAAAAAAATCCCGGACCCGCCACCCAGTCAACGGGATACCGCAGCCTCAGAAGTTTCAAAGCTGCTGCAAAAAGGAGTCATCCAACCAGTCCCCATAGACCAGATCAGATTAGGGACTTACTCAAGATTCTTTTTGGTGCCAAAAAAGATCGGGGACTTGAGGCCCATTTTGGACCTAAGCATCCTAAACCGTTCAGTCAGAAAGTCCAAGTTCCGAATGGTCACTCTACAAACCATTCTCCCATTGCTGGAGAAGGGTGTTTGGATGTGCTCCATAGATCTCAAGGACACTTATTATCATATCATGGTACATCAAGCGTCCAGGAGACATCTGTGCTTCAGCCTAGGAGACAGTCATTTTCAGTTCCGTGCGCTGCCCTTTGGTCTCACCACAGCCCCCAGGGTGTTCACCAAGTGCTTGGCAGTAGTGACTGCTCACCTGAGAAGTCTAGGATTCCAGGTGTTTCCGTACCTAGACGACTGGCTGCCACCTCCAAGCATCTACTTCTGCGGAGCCTACAAGCCACTATCGTACTGGGCAATTCCCTTGGAATCACCTTCAACTGGCCAAAGTCTGTGTTGCGGCCATCTCAACGAATAAGATTCATAGGGGTAGAAATAGACTCAAACCAAATGCGGGTCTATCTACCTTCGGACAGAATTCAAACCATACAAAATCAAGTTCGGGCCTTACTTCCCAGGTCCAAAGCCCCAGCCAGAATGGTCCTGCAGCTACTGGGATCTATGTCCGCCACGGTTCTTCTAGTCCCCTTGGCAAGGTTGCACATGAGAATCCTCCAGTGGCTTCTTTCAGCCCAGTGGTCCTTTCAGGAACTCCCTCTCAGTCACCCCATATGGATCACGGAATCTTGCAAACGGGACCTGCGCTGGTGGCTAGTGCCCTCCAATTTGGATCAGGGACAGCCCTTTGTTCTTCCTCCTCCGGCGGCCACTTTGACCACGGACGCCTCCCAGATGGAGTGGGGGGGCATTCCCTGGGCAGGTCAGTCCAAGGCAAATGGCACCCGGAAGAGACTCTTCTTCATATCAACATCCTAGAAATGAGGGCAGTACTCCTGTCCCTTCAAGCCCTTCACGATTACCTCCCTCAGGGTGTAATCGCTGTTCACTCAGACAACATGTCAGTTGTCTGGTACCTGAACAAGCAGGGAGGGACCAGATCCTATCCTCTTTGCAGAGAAGCCATGAGAGTTTGGGAATGGGCAGTCTCGACCAAACGCTCCCTTGTGGCTACTCACATACCGGGCAAGTCCAATGTCATAGCCGACAGATTGAGCAGAACCATCCTCTCTCCTCACGAATGGTCTCTGAACTTGACAGTGGCAAGTCAGATTTTCAGCGAATGGGGAGTTCCGTGTTGCGACCTCTTCGCGACTCCTCTGAATGCGAAGTGCAAAGAATTCTTCTCCCTAATCCCGGCTCCGGGGAAGAGCCCCATGGATGCATTAGTCCATCCTTGGCCCACCGGCTTGCTTTATGCCTTCCCTCCAGTTCCTCTCCTCCCCAGGGTGATTCAAAAGGCATCTCTCTTGGGGAGCAAAATGATCTTGATTGCTCCTTACTGGCCTCGTCAAGTGTGGTTCCCCTATCTTCGGAAACATGCTCTGGAAGGTCCATGGTTCCTGGACCAGGTCCCAGACCTACTGGTTCATCAGTTGGGACTATTCCACCAGTCCCTACACACATTAAAATTGACGGCTTGGCTCCTCCTCTTCCGACGATAGTCAGGAGTCATGCATTGGATCCAGATGTTATACACATATTATCTTCGGCCCATAAGTCTGCTACAAAGAAACTGTATTCTAGCAAATGAAAAAGGTTTGCTATTTGGGCTCAACTCCGGGGCCTGGACCCCATTTCTATTCCCGTGGCAGAAGTACTAAAATTTCTGACCTCTCTTTTCAATCAAGGCTCTTCAGTTTCTACCATCAAAGTACAATTGGCAGCAATTTCTAATTTTCACGAATCCATAGACCCACCTTTAATGAGCAACAGATTGTGTAAGACCTTCTTGAAAGGTGCTGCTCTATTAAGACCTCCGATTTCTCATCCTGCACCCGCATGGGATCTCGATATAGTGTTATGCGCCTTGACTTCTTTTCCCTTTGAACCGGCAGCCACATGTGATCTAAAATTTCTATCATGGAAGACTGCCTTTCTGGTGGCGATTACTTCTGCCAGAAGAGTTTCAGAGCTTCAAGCTTTCAGTGAAACCCCCGTACTTGGTTTTTCATAAAGACAGAGTATCCCTCAGACCAAATCCATCCTTTGTTCCTAAAGTTTGTTCTACTTTCTGCTTACAATCGTTAGAGCTTCCAGTTTTTTTCCCGAAATACTCTAACAAAGCGGAGTTCATATTCCACACACTAGATGTCCACAGACAGTTACGTTTTTATTTAGACAGGACCAAACAAACAAGGAAAACAGATCAATTGTTTGTATCCTTTGCAGATAACAGATTGGGCAGGGCTGTCACAAAGGTCACTATTGCCAAATGGATCAGGGACTGTATTACTCAAGCATATATTTATTCTAACAAAGAGCTTACAACCTCTGTCAAGGCTCATTCTACAAGGGCTATGTCTACTTCGGTAGCATTTCATTCTAAGCTGGCTATTAGTGACATTTGTGCTGCGGCTACATGGTCTTCCCCGCACACCTTCATTACCCACTACAAATTAGATGTGGCATCTAGAGGACGAGCCTCATTTGGTTCCACAGTGCTCAGGAGTGTTTTCCAATGAGCCACCCGGGATTTAGGTGCTAGGGACGCTGTCCCATCAGTTCAGAATGTAGGCGAGATAGGATCACATAACATCTTTTAGTTATGTACTCACCATAACTTCAGATGTTTGGGATCCATCTACATTCCCAATAACTCCACCCTCCTTCCCCCTTCCTTGGAGATCAGAGGATATCAGAAGGTCCGAATCCTGTTGTTTCATCTTGAAACATCTAACAATGTTATATAACCAAGTTGTGCATGAATGCGGACAAACAAGATCTGGGGGATTAGTGGTGGTGCATCCTGGGATAAAGATAGCTCAGCCAATTAGAGGCCTCGCTCTATAGCATAAGCGTGCAGTCGAGCCGAGGATCGGCTCCGAACCCATCAGTTCAGAATGTAGGCGAGATGGATCCCAAACATCTGAAGTTATGGTGAGTACATAACTAAAAGATAACACCACTGTCATGTGGTACATAAACAAGCAGGGGGATACACATTCTTACCCCTCTGCAGACTAGCCATGGCATTGTGGAACACAGCCTTGAGCTACCAAGTGAATCTACAAGCTCAATTCCTGCCAGGAAAACAAAATATACTGGCAGACGGACTAAGCAGAAACCTCATGGACCCACATGAGTGGGAGCTGGAATCAAGGATTGTCAACATGTTGACAAGCAAATAGGGGAGCCCAGATATAGACCTGTTTGCCTCCCCTCAGAAAACCATCAACTGGACAAATTTTGCACAAGGATTCCCCACAAACTAGCTTGGAAAGTGGATGCTCTATCCTTCAGCTGGAAAAACCTGTCAGTTTATGCATTTCCACCTCTGCTCTCCAAGGTACTACTAAAGATCAAACAGGACAGGCCAAGGACGATTTTAATTGCACCAGACTGGCCTCGCCAACACTGGTACACACTCTTGCGCAGTGTCACGCTTGGCTCCATGGCAGCTGCCTCAGACTCCTTCCCTGTTGTCTCAGCAGGAGAACCGGATTCTGCACCCTCAGCTGCAAACCCTGAACCTAGCAGCCTGGCTAATTACATAATCTCTCCTTTACCATCCCTCAATAAATCAGTGATGGATATTTTAGAGGCAAGGAGGCCTAGTACTAGAAAATCTTACGCTGCAAAATGGAAAATATTCTGTGTTTGGAACCAATCTCAAGGAATGAACGCAGCAGTGCCCAGTTTACCTCAGATTCTGCAATACTTGACTGAGATGCTTCATAAGGGCTTGTCTTTTTCTTCCGTCAAAATTCATGCCTCAGTCATTTCAGCTCATTATAGCACAGAGCCTCCCCTCTTCTCTCACCCACTGCTCAAGCAGATGTTCATCGTGTTACACTGCTGCAGTCATCACACTTGGGTTATCTGCCGTCAGGCGGTCCTGCAGTCGGCCCGAGTTCCAAAGTCTTGGTCCGGCGTCGGTTGCTGTCGCTTCTTCCCTGACGTCAGTGCAACAGGGGTATAAAAGAGGCAGCCGACGCCATTTTCTTCAGTCTTTCTTGCCGCGCGGTGCCTGAAGCAGAAGCAGTTCGCAAGTGCCGGTCGGCCGACTCCTGAGATTTTCAAATCGAATTTCAGACCGAAGTCTTCAATAAAGCTAAGTACCCCGTTGGGGAACCTTTTCTTGCCTCAGTCCGATGTCATAAAAAGTTAATAATTGCATTTCTTGTGGGAAGCAAATGCCTCATAAGGATTTTCATTCTTATTGTATCCCTTGCCTAGGCCCGGACCACGAAGTCACAGGTTGTCTGTTTTGTGCTAGGTTTAACAAACTAACTATTAAACGTCGGTTTGATTTCGCCCGACATTATTTTGGTAGATAATTTAATTATACCATGCCGTCGGAGCAACTGATGTCCGGGATGCATAAAAAGCGCAAAGATAAGGATAGGCAGCCGAGACCCAAACCAGACACCGAGGCCTCTGCTAGGCCAGTCGCCGGTTCTCCGGTTTTCAGTGAGGCGCCTACGCAGCCCCTGACGACCGCTGATTTTGAACCCCTGCCTGCATCCGATTCCCAAGCGGAGATTGCAGGGCCTCTAGAGCCTTTATCTTTAGGCCCTTCCGACTCCGTGGCTGATGGGGATTCCGGTGCAGTTGAAAGCCCATCAGTTGCTGAAGGTGTCTTCAGACCGACTACACTTACTATTAAATCCTTTGCAAAACTGAAAACTCCATTAAAAATAAGGAAGCCTGTACAGCAGTCTCCAGTGCAAGGCCCCATGCCCAAGAAACCGATGCTTAAGATGGCCAAAGACTTAATCATCCTAATCAGGGGTTCCCATCCCCCACCTGACAAAAGGCCTAGACAGGAGGAGGACTACGCTTCCTCTGACCAGGTTTCCATTACCTCAGATTCTTCTGAGGAACAGGAGTACTCTTTTCCCCCTTATGAAGACTCTGATGCTGAAGAGTCTATTCCTTCAGCATCTCCCCCAGAAGACTACTCTTTTGGGGAAACTTTACATACCATGAGGGAACATTTCCACTGGGAAGGCCAGGATTACTCTGATTCTAAGAAAAGGCTCGGAGAGTTCCTCTTACTACCCCAGCACAGACCCCTTGCTATTCCACCTGTTAGACATTGTGGATGATGATTATTCGGAATCCAGCCTTAACCCAGATTCATTACCTCCTGCACCAGCCAAACCAGAGAGATACTACAGAGTCCCTGACTCGCATAAATTTCTATATAAAAGTCCTGTTGCTGACCCAGAAACCATTTCCCAGGGTCCCAAAGGGGTTAAGGCCTCTATTGCTAAAAATCCTGTACCGTCTAAAAGGGATTCTAGAGCACTAGACGGATGGGGAAAGAAAGTATATACCTCAGCTACTCTAGCTGTGAGGGCCTTAAATTGCCAGTTTCACATGCTGAAATATCAACAATATTTGATGTCTCAATTAAAACAAAAAATGAGCACTCATAGAGAGCAGCCTGATTACAAGGAAATGTAAGAATTGTTGCATGCAGCAGAACAAGTGGGAAAACATACTTTGCAATGTGGATTTGATTCATTGGAAGCTTCTTGCAGAGCAGCTGTAACAGGGTCTGTCATTCGTAGGCATGCTTGGTTAAAAGAACAAACTTTACCTGATCATGTTAAAGCAAAGTTATTGGATGCACCCTTACAGCAGGATGTTTTATCTGGTGTGAAAGCAGAAGAGGTTTTAAAGAAAATGGAGGATAAGGCAAAATCTATGCAGATGGTCAAGGATTTTTTACAGGTCCAACCCCCTCGTTTCAGCAGAAATTGGCCAACCAAAAACTGGTCCTTTCCAACTTATGACAGACCTCAGGGGGGCAAATACAGACGCCCAAGGGGCAGAGGTCAGCCATAAGGCTCTTACAAGCCACGACAATGGGGTGCCACAACCCAGAAAGGAGGAGAAAGACGGGTATCAAACTATTGGAAGACAATCACAATGACTTACCCCTCAGACTGCCAAGCAAATCACTCTTGGCAGCTCCCTTGGGAGGAAAACTTGCACTTTTTGCAGACAATTGGCACATCATCACAAAAGACAAATGGTTCCTAAATATTGTAACTCAAGGATACAGGCTCCACTTTCACACTTTACCAAGGATAAAAGGAATGCCAAACCTGCCATCAAATCAACGGGCAGAGGCTCAGACAAATTACAGCACTCATGGACTTGAGAGCCATTCAACAGGTTCCTACACAGAAGCAAGGACAAGGATTTTACTCAAGACTCTTTTCTGGTTCCCCTAAAGGACAAAGCCTGGAGACCCATTCTGGACCCTTCAATTCTAAACACATACCTGGAAGTACCCAAATTCAAGATGCTCACGCTACAGCAACTTCTTCCCATGCTGGGCAAGAAGGCTTTGCTAGTAACGTTGGACCTCAAGGAGGCATACCTGCAAGTCCCTATCAGACAAAATTGCAGAAGATACCTCCAATTTATGGCAGGTACAACTCATTACCAATTCTCTGCACTGCCCTTTGGCTTAGCATACTGCAGACAAAGAGGAATCCAAATATATCCATACATGGACGACTGCCTTATTCAAGCAGACAGAAAGGACATTCTTTTAAAACATCTGGCGTTTGTAAAAAACCTACTAAGTTGCCAAGGGTACACAGTAAACGAAAAGAAGTCAAAACTAGTGCCCTCGCAAGACTTAATATTCCTGGGTGTCAGCTTAAATACAACGGCCCAGATGGCTTATCTCACACCAGACAAGCAAGGACAACTGACTCAATACTTCAAAATGATGGCAACAGAGACCCAACTCCCTGCAAGAAAAATTCTGCAGGCCTTGGGATTCATGGCATCTTGCATACTACTAATACCATATGCCAAACTGCATATGAGGAAGTTACAATGGTACCTGAAAAGCGTATGGACTCAACACAGCCACAGCTTGGAAACAATAATGCCAGTAATTCCCTGCCTTCAACAGGAGTTTCTAAGTTTCTATGGTGGGCTCAGGCATGTCATCTCAACAAGAGTCAGCCTTTCACCTTGCCCACAGCCAGGCAAACAATGACAACAGATGCATTGGATTACGCCTGGGGTGCACACATGGCAGGACAGTGTATTCAGGGCAAATGGTCTGCAGATCAAATGCATCTCCACATCAATCAAAAAGAGATGCTAGCTGTACAAAATGCCCTAACAGCTTTCAAGGACCTCCTACATCCAGGACAACTTCTAATAAAGACTGACAACACCACAGTGATGTGGTACATAAACAGACAAGGGGGCACACATTCCTACCCTCTATGCAGGCAGACAAGGGGGCACACATTCCTACCCTCTATGCAGGCAAGCAATTACCTTGTGGAACACAGCACTGACCTACCAAGTTCAACTACAAGCACAATTCCTGCCAGGAAAGAAAAATACATTGGCAGACAAACTAAGCAGAAATATCATGGATCCTCACGAGTGGAAACTAGACCCACAAGTATTCACAGTGATAACTCAAAAATGGGGGAGCCCAGACATAGATCTGTTTGCCTCCCCCCAAAACTACCAACTGCGAAAGTTTTGCACAAGGACATACCACACTCTAGCTTGGAAAGTGGACACCCTCTCATTCAGTTGGAAAACACGAACAGTGTATGCCTTTCCTCCACTGCCTCTTCTGGCAAAGGTGCTGCTAAAAGCCAGATTAGAGAGGCCACAAATGATACTCATTGCTCCAGACTGGCTACGCCAACACTGGTATCCAATATTAAGGAACGTGGCTCAAGGCCCACCATGGATTTTACCTCATATTCCTCACCTGCTAACTCAGCAAAACAATCAGATTCTACACAGCCAGGTCAAGACTTTAAATCTGGCTGCATGGCAGATTACCTAAACAACCAGTCAACACTTCTCTCTACAGCTGTTATGGATGTCATTCTGGAGGCCAGGAGACCCAGCACCAGGAAAACCTCAGACAAATGGAAAAGATTCTGCGCCTGGAACCAGGCTAAAGGCCAAAATCCTCTTGTCCCAAATATTCCTCAGATTCTGCAATATTTAACTGAGATGTTGCACAAAGGCCTTTCCTTTGGATCTATAATGATCCACGCTTCAGCTATTTCAGCTCATTACAACACGGATACTCCTATTTTTTCACATCCATTATTAAGACAGTACCTCAGAGGGGCTAAGAACATAAGACCGCCCCAAAGAGCACCAACACCAACTTGGGACCTCAATTTTGTTTTGGAAAAGCTTACTACTGCCCTTCGAGCCAGCTTTTTCAGCTGATTTGCAATTTTTATCATGGAAAACAGCCCTGTTGCTAGCAAATAACTTCAGCACGAAGAGTCTCAGAGCTACAAGCCCTAATGGCAGTGGAGCCTTTCATCATTTTTCACCAAGACAGAGTCTCTCTACGAACTAACCCTTCCTTTATGCCAAAGGTAGTATCTAGTGTGGCTCTAAACCAAACCATTCATTTACCCACCTTTTATCCAAACCCCCAGAATAAAGGGGAAAGGCTCCTACACTCTTTGGACATTCACAGGCAATTATGTTTCTACTTGGATAAAACAAAGGTTTTCAGAAAATCTGATAAGCTCTTTGTATCCTATGCTGCAGGATCTCAAGGAAAGCCTATATCAAAACAGCCCATTTCAAAATTGATAGGACATTGTATCCATTTCTGCTACACACACCATGGGAAACGTGTACCTGGTAACATTAGGCCTCATTCCACCAGGGCTACAGCAACATCAACAGCCTTCCTCAGAGGGGTACCAACCAGGGATATTTTGGAAGCTGCAACTTGGAGTTCAGTGCACACCTTCACCAAGCACTACCACTTACCTCTATACTCAAAAGCCAGAGCTGGCTTTGCCACTGCAGTTTTGCAGGGCCTACTAGCTTCTCCAAACCCTGTTTAGTACCAACCGCTCAGCCTTAGCTTTGGGATTCAACCCAAGTGTGATGACTGCAGCAGTGTAACACGATGAACATAGTACAGTTTTGTACCTACCATAAATGTAGATGTTCGAGTGTTCACACTGCTGCAGTCCAGGTTACCCTCCCACCTTCCCCTCTTTATCTGGGTTTTATCTATAGCTCCCTGTTTATATTATCTCTAAGATGTATTTCTGTATGGTGTATTTGCTTACAGCTGTAGCTATTGTTTTCTACTTATGTAATTTACTTAGGATTATGTATTGCCTTCCTATTTGGGGGCACCTGACATCTGGGGCAAGAAAAACTGAAGAAAATGGCGTCGGCTGCCTCTTTTATACCCCTGTCGCACTGAAGTCAGGGAAGAAGCGACAGCAACTGATGCCGGACCAAGACTTTGGAACTCGGGCCGACTGCGGGACTGCCTGACGGTAGATAACCCAAGTGTGATGACTGCAGCAGTGTGAACACTCTAACATCTACATTTATGGTAGGTACAAAACTGTACTTTCCTCAGAGGGGCCAAAAATTTAAGGCCACCCAGGAGACCTCCAACTCTAGCCTGGGATCTTAACTTTGTCTTGGAGAAGCTCACTCTTTCTCCTTTCAAGCCAGCTGCTACTGCAGATGTTCTTCGTGTTTCACTGTTGCAGTCATTACATTTGGGGTAATCTGGCAGGTTGCCCTCAGTCGGCCTGATTAACAAAGTCTTGGGTCCTGCTTGGGTTGCTGTCCCTTCTTCCATGACGTCAGGTCGCCAGGGGTATAAAACATGCAGCCAACGCCATTTCACCAGTCTTTCTTGCTGCGTGGTGCCCGAAGCAGAAGCATTTCACAAGTACCGGTCGGCCGACTCCTGAAATTTTCGTTTGAGTTTCAGAACCGAAGTCTTCAACCTAAAGCTAAGTACCCCGTTGGGGAAACTTTTTCTTGCTCCTTACCAATGTCAGTAAAAGTTAATAATTGTATTACTTGTGGGAAGCAAATACTTCATAAGGATTTTTATTTGTACTGTATTCCTTGCCTAGGTCCTTAACACAACGTGCCTTGCTGTCGGTTTTGTGCTAAATTTAATCAACGCACTATTAAGCGTCTGTATATTTTTTCATCAGAATATTTTGGCTCAAGATTCAACTATCCAGAAATGTAGTCTGCTAGCAATCCGACAGACCGTCTAGGTCCAAAACCGACTAAGCTTCTCCTAAGCCAGTTGCTGGTTTGCCGTTACTCAGTGAGGTGCTTTCGCAGCCCCTGATACCCGTTATTTGATTCGCAGGCCTCTACTGAGACCCATTCGGAGTCCGGTATGCCGCGAGACACTTTAAGTGTTGAACTCGCGGATGTCTCTACCTTAGATGGGTCCTGAGCCGCTGAGCAGGCACCGGCTTCTGAGGGTGTTTTCAGGCCTAAAGATTTGTATATTAAACTGACGCCATCTTCAAAACTAAGGCCAAAATCAACTTCTGTCTAAAAAAAAAAACGTCGCTTGGGCCACGTACACAGGCCGCTATGCCTAAAAAACTAATGATCAAAATGGCTGAGAATTTAATCACCATGATCAGGGGCACCCATCCCCCTCCTGCTAAGAGGCCTAGGCAAGGCACTGACTATGAATCATCAGATCAGGCTTCTATTTCTTCTGATTCCTATTCTGATCAGGAATTATCTATTCCACCTTATGAGGACTGATGCAGAAGATTCCATCCCTTTTGCTTCTCCTCCTGAGGATTTTTTTTTTTTTGGAGAAACTTTGCATAACTTAAGGGAACACTTTCAGTGGGAGAGTCAGGATTTCTCAGAATCTAAAAAGAGTCTTGGGGATTTCCTTCTTCCTCAGCATGGGCCTTTGGCTATAGCTCCTGTTCTAGATATTGTTGTTTTCTCAGACTCCAGCATGGCTCCTGATTCCCTGCCTCCGGCTCCTAGTAAGCCAGACAGATATTACAGGGTTCCTGACTCCCACACATTCCTCTTTAAAAATCCTACTGCTGACCCTGAAACCATTTCTCACGGTCCCAAGGGTGTTAAGGCTTCTACTGCTAAAAAGTCCTACCCCTTCTGATAGAGACTCCAGGGGGCTGGATAGATGGGGTAAGAAGGTTTACACGTCTGCAACCTTGGCAATCGGGGCTTTAAACTGTCATTTTCATATGCTTAAATATCAGCAGCATGTCATGGGCTTACTTAACAGAAAATGATGTTGATTTCTGACTGTGTGGAAAATAGAGTTGCAGGATTTATTCAGCTGAACAAGTCGGAAAGCATACTTTGCAATGTGGTTTTGATTCCTTGGAAGCCTCTTGCAGGGCCGCTGTAACTGGATCTGTGATGATAAAGCATGCTTGGCTCAAGGAGCAAAATCTGCCTGATCATGTAAAAGCACAATTGTTGGATGCTCCTTTACAACAGGACAGTCTATTTGGTAATAAGGCAGAAGAAGTTTTGAAAAAGATGGAAGGTAAAGCTAAATCTATGCAAACTGTAAAAGATTTCCTACAAGTGCAGCCACCCAGGTTCAGTAGGCACTGGCCTACTAAGAACTGGTCCTTTCCAGTACCCACCAGAGCCACTCAGGTCAAACCCAGACATTCCAAAGGCTCCAGGTTTCAGTCATAAGGAACTTGTAACAAAACAATGGGGTGCCTCCACCTCCAATCTGGAAGTAACAAGGCACCTTCCTACGGTAAACAGTCTCAATGACTTTCCACTGCAATCACCAAGCACTTATCTTTTGGCCGCCCCTTTGGGGGGAAAACTGGCACTTCATGCACGAAACTGGCAACTAATTATCCAGGACAAGTGGGTTTTAAATATAGTATCACAGGGATACAGATTTCATTTCCGCACATTGCCAATCCTAAACGGATGGCCAGATCTGCCTCCAAATCAGTGGGCAGAGGCCCAGAAACAAGATGTCCTTCAAGGATGCATCTGCAGTCCTTACAAATGGGTAGTCCTGTCGTCAGGCAGCCCTTCGGTCGGCCAGATTCCAATGTCTGGGTCTGGCTTCGGCTGGTGTCGCACTTCACCCGACATCATAGCTGCAGTTTTTCGGGTATAAAGGCATCAGCCGACGCCATTTTCCTCAGTCTTTCTTGGCGTGGCCAAGCAGAAGCTGTTCGCAAGTGCCGGTCGGTCAGAACCAGAGATTACTACTACCGAATACTACTTCGAAGACTTCTAAAAAGCTAAGTACCCCGTTGGGGACTCTTTCTTGCCTCAGCCGATGTCAGAAAAAGTGAATAACTGTTTAACTTGTGGGAAACAAATACCTCATAAAGATTTCCACTCTTACTGCTTACCTTGTTTAGGCCCAGACCACGGCGTAGCAGCTTGTTTAGCCTGTGCTTCTTTCAACCGACGGACGCTTAGACGTCGGTCGGAGTTTGCTGAACAGTTTTTCGGCTCAGATTTCACGTACATAATGCCGTCGGATCCTCCGACTTCACAAGTTGTTAAGAAACGCAAAGAAAAGGACCGACACTCGCGGTCCGCGGTTTCGGCCGAAACCGCGGTTAAGCAAACCGCGAGTGTCTCGGTTTCGGCCAAAACAGAGCAAACGGTTCTAACTTCAGCCGAATCCATGACTACTACCGAGGCCCCTTCTAACCTGGTTGAATCGGCCTCTGAAATTCAACCTGCTACTGTGGTTTCACAAGAATTATCGGACACCATCCCTTTGGATGTTTCAACCCCTGCACGTGGTGCTGCTAGGCAGCCTGCAGCCATGTCCATAAAGGCCTTTGCCAGGGCTAAAGCAGACAAAACTTCTAAGTCTGTGCCTGTTAAGCCCCCTCTCACAGGCCCAGCTCCAGTTCCCAAATGCTTACTCTGGCAGAGGATCTCATCTCTTTAATAAGGGGATCCCAACCTCATCCAGACAGGGCCTCTCAACCACCTCCAGAAAAGAGACCTAGAGCAGAGCCCCCTGAGCCAGTGTCCTCAGATGATTCTGATGATTCAGACAATACAGACCATCCAGAGGCTCCTTTTTCTCCTTATGAAGACTCCGATGCTGAGGAATCGATTCCTTCTGCCTCTCCACCAGAGGAATTTTCCTTTGGGGAAACCTTACATGCCATGAGGGAGCAATTTCAATGGCAGGGGCAAGATTTCTCAGATTCAAGGAAAAGGCTTAGGACTTTTTTGCATTTACCACAACATAGGCCTTTAGCTATACCTCCAGTTCTTCCTGTTGTAGATGATGCATTTAATGATGCCTGCACTGCTCCTGATACTTTGCCTCCAGCCCCTGCTAAGCCCGATAGGTTCTACAGGGTCCCGGACACACACCACCATTTATACAAGGCTCCTTTTGCAGATCCCGAGTCTATCTCCCAGGGGCCTAAGGCAGTAGCTTCGACCTCCGTTAAAAATCCCCTCCCCTCTGAAAGGGAATCCAGGTCCTTAGAGAGATGGGGTAAAAAAGTATACACCTCTGCTACTCTCTCAGCTAGGGCTTTGAACTGTCAGTTTCATATGATCCAATACCAGGAGTTTATGCTTGATCAGTTAACTAAGAAACTGTCCTCTGATGACTCTTTAGATAAGAAATATGTTCTAGAAATGGTGCATAACATTCAACAGGTTAGTAACCATTCTTTAAAATGTGGCTATGATGCACTGGAGGCTTCCTTTAGATCAGCCATGACTGGCACAGTTATCAGAAGGCATGCATGGTTGAAAGAACAGGTCTTGCCGGATCATGTTAAAGCAAAACTGTTAGATGCTCCTATGGATAAGGTCAATTTATTTGGTTCTCCTGCTCAGCAGGTACTGAAGAAAATGGAAGAGAAGGCAAAATCTGTACAAACAGTGAAAGACTTCTTACAGGTTCAGCCTCCAAGGTTTAGCAGGAACTGGCCTTCCAAAAATTGGTCCTTTCCAGACTCCTCTAAAACACAGAGAGGCAGGAATAGGCGTTCAAGAGGCAGAAACCAATCCAGAGGAGGTGCCTACAGGGGACGCCAGTGGCAAGGTAACAACCAGCGAGGCACAGACACAACTACTACCACTGCACCAGGACAATCACAGTGACTTGGCTCTGACACCGCCTGCCAGGGAACAAATAGCAGCACCCTTAGGCGGAAAGTTAGCCTTATTTTCAAAAAACTGGCACTGCATCACAAGAGACAAGTGGATTTTGCAAACTATAGACCAAGGCTACAGGTTTCATTTCCATACTTTACCAGGAAAAAGAAGGAATGCCAAACCTACCACCAAACCAAAAGACAGAAGCTCTAAAACAAATAGCTCAATTAGCAAAGATGAGAGCTGTGGAAAGGGTACCATCTATGGAACAAGGAAAGGGATTTTACTCCAGACTCTTCCTGGTACCAAGAAAAGAGAAAAATTGGAGGCCTATTCTCGACCTGTCCGCTTTAAACACATTCATCATTGTTCCAAAATTCAAAATGCTGACCCTACAGCAACTTCTTCCCATGCTGGGCAAGGAGTCTTGGCTGGTGACTCTAGATCTCAAGGAGGCATACCTGCACGTCCCCATACGACCAAATTGCAGAAGATACCTCAGATTTCTTGCAGGATCAGAGCATTATCAATTCTCAGCATTGCCCTTTGGCTTATCTACTGCGCCCAGAGTGTTCACAAAATGCCTGGCATCAGTAATCGCTCACTGCAGGCTGCAGGGAATCCAAATATATCCATACCTGGACAACTGCCTGATACAAGCGGACAACAGAAACAAGCTAACAGAAGACTTACAAAGAGTCATTTGCTTACTGCAAGCCCTGGGATATACAGTCAATATAAAAAAAAAAAAATCAAGACTGATACCATCCCAAAGAATAACCTTCTTAGGGGCAGAATTGGACACAACAAAACAGATGGCATTCCTAACTGCAGAAAAACAAGAACAACTTCCTCTCTACTTCTTGGCATTAACAAAGCAGAACCAACTAACAGCAAGGAAAGTACTGCAGGCCTTGGGCTTCATGGCATCCTGCATAATCCTGGTCCCTCATGCCAGACTACATATGAGAAAGCTACAGTGGTACCTGAAGAATTTATGGTCTCAACACAGGCACAGCCTAGAAACCGAAATACCACTAATCCCATGCCTGAAACAAGAGTTCCTATGGTGGGCTCAGGCATGCCAGTCAAACCCAGGTTTGCCCTTCCACAGCATTCAACCAAGCCAAACCATCACAACGGACGCCTCAGACCTCGGTTGGGGGCCCACATGCTGGACAAGTGCATACAAGGCTTATGGACTCAAGATCAGCTGCACCTGCACATAAATCAAAGGAAATGCTGGCAGTAAAACTGGCAATCCAGAATTTCAGACCATTCCTCCAAGAAGGGCAGTTGATAAGGACAGACAACACCACAGTCATGTGGTACATCAACAAACAGGGAGGCACTCATTCATACCCTCTATGCCGGATGGCACTGGACCTATGGAATATGGCTCTGAGCTACAACATTCAGTTACAAGCAATTTTGTACCGGAAAAGAAAACATCCTAGCAGACATATTAAGCAGAACTACCGGATGCTCACGAATGGATGCTACACCCGGACATCTTCAAGGCCATCACAAGGAAATGGGGACTACCACAAATAGACCTATTCGCATCCCCACTCAATCACCAGCTCAAGAAATTCTGCACAAGGACGTACCACCCACTTGCTTGGAAGGTGGACTCTCTATCCTTCAGTTGGAAAAGCCTGACAGCATATGCATTCCCACCTCTTCCCTTGATGCACAAGGTGCTATTGAAAATCAAGGAGGAACGTCCAAGGATCATTCTGATAGCTCCAGACTGGCCAAGACAACATTGGTACCCATTACTGAGGAGCATGTCTCGGCGGAAAATGTGGACACTACCTCTGATTCCTTTGCTGTTAACTCAGAGTGGCTACAACACCCTGCATCCAAACCTGAAAACTCTGCAGCTGACTGCCTGGAACATTACATAAGAGCAACAAACCCAGATTTATCACAAAGGGTTAAAGACATTATCCTTGAGGCCCGCAGACCTTCAACAAGAAGGAACTATGCAGGAAAATGGAAAAGATTTCTCATTTGGAGTACTGAAAGGGGAAAAGATGTCAAAGGTAGACATAGCCAACATCCTGGAGTATTTGGCAGAGCTTTACCATACAGGCCTGTCCTATTCCTCCATCAAGATACATGCATCAGCTATTTCTGCAGAATACAGCGTTGATCCCCTGTCTTCTCAAGATCCTCTACTCAGGCAGTTTCTGAGAGGAATTAAAAATGTAAAACCACCTAGGAAACCACCATTGCCAGCATGGGACTTGAACTTTGTGCTAGAAAAATTGACACTCCCCCCTTTCAACCAGCAGCAACAGCAGAACTTCAACACCTATCCTGGAAAACTGCTTTCCTGCTGGCAATTACCTCAGCAAGAAGGGTTTCTGAGCTACAGGCTTTAATGGCAGTACAACCCTTCCTAATCTTCCATCAAGACAGAGTGTCCATGAGAACAAATCCTACATTTATGCCTAAGGTGGTATCCAGAGTGTCTTTAAACCAGGCTATCCATCTACCTACATTCTTCCCCAATCCACAGAACAGGGGGGAAAGACTGCTGCATACTTTGGATGTACATAGACAGTTGCGCTACTACCTGGACAGAACCAAGGGCAACAGAAAAACTGACCAGCTTCTGGTAGCATATGCAACAGGAAGGGAAGGAAAAGCAATTTCAAAACAGACAATCTCCAAGTGGATAGGAAATTGCATCAGATTCTGCTACTCCTACCATGGTACCATGGAAAGCAAACTCCACAGAACATAAGGCCTCATTCTACAAGGGCTACAGCCACTACCACAGCTTTCTTACGAGGAGCGGCTACCAAGGACATTATAGAGGCTGCTACTTGGACCTCCGTGCATACATTTGCCAAGCATTATAACTTACCCTTATATTCTAGATCCCGAGCAGGGTTTGCCACTGCTGTTTTGCAAGGGATATCCTAACTACACCATAATTTCTTCATCCTCCTCCCCTAGTTTGGCTATGGTATTCTACCCATTTGTAAGGACTGCAGATGCATCCTTGAAGGACATAGTACAGTTTTGTACCTACCATAAATGTAGATGTCCGAACAGGAATGCATCTGCAGTCAGGATTACCCACCCTCCTTCCCCTCTGAGGTATTCCTAGGGTATTTGCCCATCTAATAGCTAGCTGGGGGGGGATCTCTTATGGTGTATTTGTTTGTATATATGTACATACATGCTTATTTTTTGTGTTTGCCTTCTACTATTTGGAAACATTGGCATTTATCCAAAATTTAGCTATCCAAGAGGGCAACTGGCATCTGGGGCAAGAAACACTGAGGAAAATGGCGTCGGCTACCCGAAGAACTGCAGCTATGACGTCGGGTGAAGTGCGACACCAGCCGAGGCCAGGACCCAGACTTTGGAATCCGGCCGACCGAAGGGCTGCCTGACGACAGGACAACCCATTTGTAAGGACTGCAGATGCATTCCTGTTCGGACATCTACATTTATGGTAGGTACAAAACTGTACTTTGCACTGCTCCTGATTCATTACCTCCGACCCCTGCTAAGCCCGATAGGTTCTACAGGGTCCCGGACCCTCATCACCATTTATACAAGGCTCCTTTTGCAGATCTAGAGACTATCTCCCAGGGCCCTAAAGCTGTAGCAACTACATCTACTAAAAACCCCCTCCCCTCTGAAAGGGAATCCAGATCCTTAGAGAGATGGGGTAAAAAGGTTTACACCTCTACTACTTTGTCAGCTAGAGCTTTGAACTGCCAATTTCATATGATTCAATATCAAGAGTTTATGCTTGACCAGTTAACTAAAAAGCTGTCCTCTGAAGAATCTTTAGATAAAAAATATGTTCAGGAAATGGTACATAACATACAGCAGGTTAGTAACCATTCTTTAAAATGTGGCTATGATGCACTGGAGGCTTCCTTTAGATCAGCCATGACTGGCACAGTTATCAGGAGACATGCATGGTTGAAAGAGCAGGCATTACCAGACCATGTCAAATCAAAGCTTTTGGATGCACCCATGGACAAAGTCAATTTATTTGGTTCCCTGCACAGCAGGTACTAAAAAAGATGGAAGAGAAGGCGAAATCTGTACAAACAGTGAAAGATTTCTTACAGGTTCAACCTCCAAGGTATAGCAGGAACTGGCCCTCCAAGAATTGGTCCTTTCCGGACTCCTCTAAGACACAGAGAGGCAGGAATAGGCGTTCAAGAGGCAGAAACCAATCCAGGGGTGCCTACAGGGGCCAGTGGCAAGGTAACAACCAGCGAGGCACGGACGCAGCCACCACCACTACAACAACACAATCACAGTGACTTGGCTGTGGCACGCCTACCAGGGAACAACTGGAAGCACCCTTAGGCGGAAAGCTAACCTTATTTTCAAAGAACTGGCATTGCATCACAAGGGAAAAATGGATTTTGCAAACTATAGACCAAGGTTACAGGTTCCATTTCCATACTCTACCAGGAAAGAGAGGAATGCCAAACCTACCACCTACTCAAAGGGCAGAAGCTCTAAAGCAAATATCTCAATTATTAAGAATGAGAGCTGTGGAAAAGGTACCATCTATGGAACAAGGAAAGGATTTTACTCCAGACTCTTCCTGGTACCAAGAAAAGAGAGCAAATGGAGGCCTATTCTCGACCTGTCCGCTTTAAACACATTCCTCATTGTTCCAAAATTCAAAATGCTGACCCTACAGCAGCTTCTTCCCATGCTAGGCAAGGAGTCTTGGCTGGTAACTCTAGATCTCAAGGAGGCATACCTGCACGTCCCCATACGACCAATTTGCAGAAGATACCTCAGATTTCTTGCAGGATCAGAGCATTATCAATTCTCAGCATTGCCCTTTGGCTTATCTACTGCGCCCAGAGTGTTCACGAAATGCCTGGCATCAGTAATTGCTCATTGCAGACTTCAGGGGATCCAAATTTATCCCTACCTGGACTGCCTGATACAAGCGAACAACAAAAGCAAGCTAACAGAAGACTTACAAAGAGTCATTTACCTGCTGCAAGCCCTGGGATATACAGTCAATATAAAAAAGTCAAGGCTGATTCCATCCCAAAGAATAACTTTTCTGGGTGCAGAGCTGGACACATCAAAACAAATGGCATTCCTAACTGCAGAAAAGAAAGAGCAACTACCTCTCTACTTCTTGGCATTAACAAAGCAGAACCATCTAACTGCAAGAAAAGTACTGCAAGCCCTAGGCTTCATGGCATCCTGCATAATTCTGGTCCCTCATGCCAGACTGCATATGAGAAAGCTACAGTGGTACCTAAAGAATTTGTGGTCCCAACACAAGCACAGCCTAGAAACCAAAATTCCAATAATCCCATGCCTGAAGCAAGAGTTCCTATGGTGGGCTCAGGCCTGTCAATCAAACACAGGATTGCCCTTCTGCAACAGTCAACCAAGCCAAACCATCACGACAGATGCCTCAGACCTCGGTTGGGGGGCACACATGCTGGACAAGTGCATACAAGGCTTATGGACTCAAGATCAGCTGCGCCTGCACATAAATCTAAAGGAAATGCTGGCAGTAAAATTGGCAATCCAGTCATTCAGACCATTTCTCCAAGAAGGTCAGTTGATAAGGACAGACAACACCACAGTTATGTGGTACATCAACAAACAGGGAGGCACACATTCATATCCTCTATGCCGGCTGGCACTGGACCTATGGGATGTGGCTCTGAGCTACAACATTCAGTTACAAGCAATTTTGTACCGGAAAAGAAAACATTCTAGCAGACATATTAAGCAGAACTACCACAGATGCCCACGAATGGATGCTGCATCCGGACATCTTCAAAGCCATCACAAGAGAATGGGGATTACCACAAATAGACTTATTTGCATCCCCACTCAATCACCAGCTAAAGAAATTCTGCACAAGGACGTACCACCCACTTGCTTGGAAGGTGGACTCCCTATCTTTCAGTTGGAAAAACCTGACAGCATACGCATTCCCACCACTTCCTTTGATGCACAAGGTGCTTTTGAAGATCAAAGAGGAACGTCCAAGGATCATTCTGATAGCTCCAGACTGGCCAAGACAACATTGGTACCCATTGCTGAGGAGCATGTCTCGGGAACAAATATGGGCACTGCCCCTGATCCCATTGCTGTTAACACAGAACTACAACAACATCCTGCATCCAAACCTGAAAACTCTGCAGCTAACTGCCTGGAACATTACATAAGAACAATTAACCCAAATTTATCCCAAAGGGTTAAAGACATAATCCTTGAGGCTCGTAGACCTTCAACAAGAAAGAATTATGCAGCAAAATGGAAAAGATATCTCATTTGGAGTACTGCAAAGGGAGAAGATGTGGCACTGGTAAACATAGCCAACATCCTGGAGTACTTGGCAGAGCTCTTCCATACAGGCCTGTCCTATTCTTCCATCAAGATACATGCATCAGCTATTTCAGCAGAATACAGCTTGGATCCTCCTGTCTTCTCTCATCCTCTGCTCAGACAGTTTCTGAGAGGAATTAAAATGTAAAACCTCCCAGGAAACCACCATTGCCAGCATGGGACTTGAACTTTGTGCTAGAAACATTGACACTTCCCCCTTTCGAACCAGCAGCAACAGCAGAATTACAATACTTATCCTGGAAGACTGCTTTCCTGCTGGCAATCACCTCAGCAAGAAGGGTCTCTGAACTACAGGCATTAATGGCAGTGCAACCCTTCCTGATCTTCCATCAAGATAGTGTCCATGAGAACAAATCCTACATTTATGCCAAAGGTGGTATCCAGAGTGTCTTTAAATCAGGCTATCCACCTACCTACATTCTTCCCCAACCCACAGAACAGGGGAGAAAGACTGTTGCATACCTTGGATGTACATAGACAATTACGCTACTACCTGGACAAGACCAAGTCCAATAGAAAAACTGACCAGCTTCTGGTAGCATATGCAACAGGAAAGGAAGGAAAACCAATTTCAAAACAGACAATCTCCAAATGGATAGGAAATTGCATTAGATTTTGTTACTCCTACCATGAAAAGAAAACTCCAGAGAACATCAGGCCTCACTCCACAAGGGCTACAGCCACTACCACAGCTTTCTTACGAGGAGTGGCTACCAAGGACATTATAGAGGCTGCTACTTGGACCTCCGTGCATACATTTGCCAAGCATTACAATTTACCTTTATACTGTAGATCCCAAGCAGGTTTTGCCACTGCTGTTTTGCAAGGGATCCTAACTATACCATATTCTCTCCTTTTTTCCTCCTCCCCTAGTTTAGCTATGGTATTCTACCCATTTGTAAGGACTGCAGATGCATCCTTGAAGGACATAGTACAGTTTTGTACCTACCATAAATGTAGATGTCCGATAGGAATGCATCTGCAGTCAGGATTACCCACCCACCTTCCCTCTGTGGTACTCCTAGGTATTTGCCATCCTTCAGCTAGCTTGGGGGGGATCTATTATGGTGTATTTGTTTGTATATATGTACATACTTGCTTATTTTATGTGTTTGCTCTCTACTATTTGGAAACATTGGCATTTATCCAAATTTAGCCATCCAAGAGGACACCTGGCATCTGGGGCAAGAAACACTGAGGAAAATGGCGTCGGCTGATGCCTTTATACCCAAAAAACTGCAGCTATGACGTCGGGTGAAGTGCGACACCAGCCGAAGCCAGACCCAGACTTTGGAATCCGGCCGACCGAAGGGCTGCCTGACGACAGGACTACCCATTTGTAAGGACTGCAGATGCATTCCTATCAGACATCTACATTTATGGTAGGTACAAAACTGTACTTTATGCTTCTCATGAATATGGGTACTATTCAACCAGTACCAGAAAAGGAAAAGGGATAAGGTTTTTATTCAAGACTTTTTGTGGTACCCAGAAAAGTCAAATCTTTTGAATCCATTCTAAATACATTTCTGGACATTCCAAAATTCAAGATGCTGACTCTAAAACAGTTACTGCCTATGCTAGGCAAGGATGCCTGGTTGGTAACTCTAGACTTGAGGCTTACCTGCATATCCCAATCAGGGAATCTTGCAGAAGATACCTCAGCGTCAAAGCAGGCTGTTTGCATTACCAGTTCTCTGCACTGCCTTTTGGCTTCTCTACTGCGCCCAGGGTCTTCACAAAGTGCCTGGCACCAGTAATTGCATTTTGCAGATAAAGAAACATTCAGATTTATCCTTACCTGGACGATTGTCTAATTCAGGCAGAAAACAAGGACACACTTCTAAAAATCTGGCGTTTGTAAAAAGACTTCTAACTTGTCTAGGGTACACCATAAACGAAAAGAAATCACAACTAGTACCCTCTCAGATAATTACATTCCTGGGTGCAAGCTTGAATACAACTGCCCAGATGGACCTACCTTGCGCCAGAAAAACAAATTCAATTGATGACTTACTTCAAACAGGTGGCCACAAAAACCCAGCTATCTGCAAGACAAATTCTGCAGGCCGTGGGGTTCATGGCCTCCTGCATCCTAATAATTCCATATGCAAGACTGCATATGAGGAAACTTCAGTGGTACCTAAAAAGCTTATGGAGTCAACATTGTCACAGCCTGGAAACAATTATTCCTGTTATTCCTTGCCTGCAGCTAGAGTTCCAGTGGTGGGCAGAGGCCTGCCACCAAAACAAGGGATTGTCATTCACTTTACCCCCTGCCACCTAAACCCTGAATACAGATGCGTCAGATTATGCTTTGGGGGGGGCGCATCTGGCAGAGAGATGCATTCAGGGCCAATGGAGCCCAAATCAAATGTACCTACATATCAACCAGAAATAAATGCTAGCTGTACAGAATGCTCTGACAGCCTTCAAGGGCTATCTTCATCCAGGACAACTACTGATAAAGACCGACAACACCACAGTCATGTGGTACATAAACAGGCAGGGGGGTACCCATTCCGACCCCCTTTGCAGACTAGCCATGGCATTGTGGAACACTGCCTTGACTTAACAAATACACCTCTACAAGCTCAATTCCTGCCAGGAAAGCAAAATACTCAGGAAGATGCGCTAAGCAGAAATCTTATGGACCCACACAAATGGAAACTGGATCCACAAATCTTCAGCATGTTGACACATAAATGGGGGAGCCCAGACCTAGATCGTTTTTGCCTCACCCCAAAATTAACAGTTGGACAAATTCTGCACAAGAATTCATCACAAAAAAGCTTGGAAATTGGATGCTCTGTCCTTCAGCTGGAAAACCTGTCAGTCTATGCCTTTCCTCCTCTGACTCTGCTCTACAATGTCTTACTAAAAGTCAGGAAAAAACAAAAATGATTCTGATTGCTCCAGACTAGCCACGCCAACACTGGTACCCGCTCCTATGCAATATGTCGCACCTTCCTCCGTGGTACCTGCCTCTGATCCCTTACCTACTGTCTCAGCAGAACTATCAAATTCTGCACACACAACTCCAAACTCTGAATCTTGCAGCATGGCTAATCAACTAATTTCACCTGTTACATCTCTCAGCAAACCTGGGCTACATCTAGGCCTAGTACTAGAAAATCTTATGCGGACAAATGGAAACGATATTGTGCCTGGAACCAAGCACAAGGAATAAGCACAGCAATGCCCAATATTTCTCAGATTCTGCAATATTTAACTGAGATGCTTCACAAGGGCCTATCTTTCTCTTTTATAAAAATCCATGCCTCTGCCATTTCAGCTCATTACAACACAGAGTCTCCTCTCTTTTCTCATCCCCTGCTAAAGCAGTACCTCAGAGGGGCCAAAAATTTAAGACCTCCCAGGAGAGCACCAGCTCCTGCATGGGACCTCAGTTTTGTTTTGGAAAAACTCACTCTACCTCCTTTTGAGCCAGCTGCTACTGCAGATTTAAAATTTCTCTCCTGGAAAACCACTTTTCTTTTAGGAGTTATGTCAGCTAGACAGATTTCAGAATTACAGGCTCTTATGGCAGTGGAGCCATTCATTATTTTTGATCCGGACAGGGTGGCTCTCAGGAGCAATCCATCTTTAATGCCTAAGGTGGTATCCATTGTAGCTCTTAATCAGACCATTCATCTGCCAACTGTCTTTCCCAATCCACAGAACAAGGGTGAGCGGATTCTGCATTCATTGGATGTTCACAGACAACTTAGATTCTACTTAAACAGGACAAAACCTCTACGAAAATCTGAGCAACTATTGGTGGCATTTGCTGCAGGGGCAGAGGGAAAGCCTATTTCAAAGCAGACCGTTTCTAATGGATAAGCCATTGTATTCATTTCTGCTATGTGCACCATGGTAAACCTATCCCCAAGGGGATCATATCTCATTCCACCAGGGCTGCATCTACTTCTGCAGCCTTTCTCAGAGGGGTTCCTACCAGAGACATTCTAGAAGCTGCTACCTGGAGTTCAGTTCATACGTTCACCAAACATTACCATTTACCTCTTTTCTCTAAATCCAGAGCTGGCTTTGGCACTGCTGTCCTGCAGGGCCCTGTAGCTGCTCCTAATTCTGTATAAATCCATCCTCCCAACCCTAGCTTTGGGAATCTACTCAAATGTAATGACTGCAGCAGTGAAACACAAAGAACATAGTACAGTTGTGTACACTTACCATAAATGTAGATGTTCGAGTGTTACAATCCTGGTTACCCACCCTCCATCCCCTTGTTTTTTCTCTTACTGTACCTCTTCTTTCTTTTAATATGCTTAAAAGCCTTTTTGGTGTATTTGCTTTTGATTAGAGGTATATTGTTTGTGTTCTAAATTATATATATATATATATATATATGTATGTATATGTGTGTGTATATATATGTATGTATATGTGTGTGTGTGTGTGTGTGTATATATATATATATATATATATATATATATATATATATGTATATGTGTGTGTATATATATATATATATATATATATATATATATATATATATGTATATATATATGTATGTATATGTGTGTGTGTGTGTATATATATATATATATATATATATATATATATATGTGTGTGTGTGTGTATGTGTATATATATATATATATATATATATATATATATATATATATATATATATATATAATATTTTGCTCCCCATTTGGGGAGCACCTGTCATCTGGGGTAAGAAAAACTGATGAAAATGGCGGCTGCATGTTTTATATCCCTAACTACCTGACGTTATGGAAGAAGGGACAGCAACCGACGCAGGACCGAAGACTTTGTTAATCAGGCCGACTGAGGGCAACCTGCCAGCAGATTACCCCAAATGTTATGACAGCAACAGTGAATACACTCAAACATTGACATTTATGGTGTGTACACAACTGTACTATTTAAAATTTATTTCCTGGAAAACAGCTTTCCTTTTAGCAATCACTTCTGCAAGAAGGGCATCTGAATTACAGGCCCTTATGGCAGTGGAACCTTTCATCATCTTTCATGCGGACAGGGTGTCCCTCTGAACCAATCCCTCCTTCATGCCCAAGGTGGTATCCAGTGTGGCTCTTAATCAGTCCATTAATTTCCTTACCTTCTTTCCTAACCCTTAGAACAAAGGGGAACGAATACTACACTCTTTAGATGTGCACAGACGGCTTAGATTCTACTTGGACAGGACTAAACCTCAAAGGAAATATGAACAACTGCTGGTGGCATTTGCTGCAGGGACAGAGGGGAAAGCTATTTCAAAACCATTTCAAAATGGATAGGCCACTGCATTCATTTCTGCTATAAGCATCATGGAAAACCTATCCCACAGGGCATCAGACCCCATTCAACCAGGGCTACATCTACCTCTACAGCCTTTCTCAGGGGCGTCCCTACTAGGGACATCCTAGAAGCTGCTACCTGGAGTTCTGTACATACTTTCACCAAGCATTATTATTTGCCAATTTTCTCTAAATCCAGAGCTGCTTTTGCCACTCCAGTCTTGCAGGGCCTTATAGCTGGTCCTCATTCTATGTAAATTCCTCCTCCCAACCTTAGCTTTGGGAATCTACTCAAATGTAATGACTGTAACAGTGAAACACGAAGGAACATAGTACAGTTGTGTACACTTACCATAAATGTAGGTGTTTTGAGTGTATTCACTGTTGCAGTCCTGGTTACCCTCCCTCCAGCCCCCTTTCTTCTTTTGGCTATACCTCTACTCTCACTTAGTATGCTCTAAAAGCTTTTTGGTGTATTTGCTTTTTTGTTTGAGGTATATCCTTGTATTTATAAATTTGATTGCTTCCCATTAAGGGGGCACTTGACATCTGGGGCAAGAAATACTGATGTAATGACGTCGGCTGCATGTTTTATACCCCTGACAACCTGACGTCATGGAAGAAGGGACAGCAACCGACACAGGACCCAAGACTTTGTTAATCAGGCTGACAGAGGGCTACTGCAAGCAGATAACCTAAATGTAATGACTGCAACAGTGAATACACTCTAACTTCTACATTTATGGTAAGTGTACACAACTGTACTTCCTGCTTCGTGCCTCAGCACAGTGTTTCTAACTGTCCTGATGACCTTTCTCAAATATAGGGCCAGGGTATTTGCCACCTATGTGGCTTCATCTTCAACTTCTGTGGCATTGCAATCCACTGCTAGTGCAGGGCCACTGCAGACTACAGCACGTGTCATTCCCAAAAAAAAAAGGGGGGGGGCTAAGGACCCTGATGTCTCAGAAAAAGCTCCAACCACCATTCTTAAGTTGACCGACCTAGTGAGGCACCTTTGTAGCCCGCTTTTCTGGTGACTTCTAAGCCCAAACCCCCCTGGTGGGACCTGTCTGGAGGCCACCATAGTTAAGCCTCCCTTTGAATGCCACCATTGGTTGGGTTTGAGACTGCTCTGCAGACTTTAGCTTCAAATGTCTGTGCAGTGTCTGAGGGTCACAACCACATCCTCGTGTCACCCCTGTAAAATGGACAATAAAACAGAAGTGAATCGCTTTGCTTTGCTACCACCTCCAACTCTACTCAGACCAAAGCTAAAAAACTCTTTAAGGTAGCACAGGAGTTCATTGCTTTCATGAAATTAGAGAGCGCCATCTCTTTCATTCAGCTCTGAGGCCTGTTAATTTAAAAGGAGCGGGGACGGAGCTTTTCAGGAAGAGGTCCTCTAGCTCTGAGAAAGAGTTGTCCTACTGTGGACACTTAACCACCTCAAATGTACCCAGACTCAGACTGATGTGCACACTCTGCCCCTCACCAAATGACCTTTTCCTTTGATGATACTTTCCCAACTGAAAGCCTCCTTCATTCTATGTGAAGTAAGCAGCTTACCCAGACCCACTATAGTACACCTTCACCTAGACCACTGGCTATTCTACATTGCACATTGTATTAGATGTCTTCGAAGCCGTAGCAGTATATCCGGACTCTCTACTCAGCCTGCTGCTTGGAAACCCCAGGTTTTAGTGTGCTGGAGTCTGGTGTAAGCACTTCTATAAAAAAAAAAGTTCTGAAGGCTGATCCTTCTGTTGGCTCCACTGAATGTACTAATGTTGTACCTAAAGGACCAAGAAGGCATCCCCTGCATAATAACAAGGAAAGCAGATTACTAGAAAGATTTGGGAAGAAACCCTGCGGCTCTGCCATCCTAGCAGTGAGAGCCTTGAATTGTCAAGTCCATGTGCTTAAGTACCTTGAATCTCTTCAAGAGAAAATGCTAGCTAAGGTAAACTCTATTGTGGATAGAACCTTATCCAAACAAATTGAGTAGATATCTGGAGAAGCTTTCCAAGTCTGTAGACGCACCTTAAATGTGGCGGTGATACTTGGATGCTGTTTGCGGAGCAGTTGCCACAGGTTCTGTCATCCGGAGACTAGCATGGCTTGGAATCCACCCCTTGTCAGATCAGGTAGAGGTTGAAGTACTAGATACCTCATTGGATAAGGAATTATTCTTTGGTCTGCCAGCTGAACAAGTTTTTGAGAAACTAGACAAAAAAGGGTGCAATTTTAAAGTGTGAAATTTTACTTGTCTGTCCCCAAGATACAGTAGGAGTTACCCTTCAAAACCTTGGCCATTCCCACCTAGACAGTGCTAGGGCTTCAAAGAACCTACCTGATACAGAGAGCAACTGTGACTGTTCTTTCCCTTGCTGTCTCTCCCAGACTTCTAGCAGAAAGACTTCCAAAACCAGTGGAAATCCATTACCAGGGTTCAACTGGCCTTCAACATTGTAAGAAGGGATATACTAGTCCTTTCAGAGAAATTCCACCCTTGAGTATGCCAAAACAGCAAGAAAGTCTCTTCCCACCTATACTTGGGGAGCTACTTCAGCAAGGATCCATTCAGCCTGTCCATTCAGAACAAGAAAGGAAAGGTGTCTACTTGATTTTTTTTAATCACAAGAAGAGGGTCACTTGGAGACCCATCTTGGACCTCTCAGATTTAAACAAGATGTTCATCGTGCATACAACTGCAGTCATTACAGATGGGTTATCCTGCCGTCAGGCGGGTCCTCGGTTGGCCGAATTCCAAAGTCTAGGTCCTGCGTCGGTTGTCGTCGCTTCTTCCCTGACATCAGTGCGGCAGGGGTATAAAAGAGGCAGCCGACGCCATTTTCTTCAGTCTTTCTTGCCGTGCGGTGCCCGAAGCAGAAGCAGGTGGCAAGTGCCGGTCGGCCAGCTCCTGAGATTTACGAAAGTATTTCAGCCGAAGTCTTCTTAAAAGCTATGTACCCCGTTGGGGAAACTTTTCTTGCCTCAGACCGATGTCAGACAAAGTTAATAATTGCATTTCAGGTGGGAAGCAAATACAGCATAAGGATTTCCACTCTTTCTGTATACCTTGCTTAGGCCCAGACAATGACGTCTCGGCCTGCCGTTTTTGTGCTAGATTCAACAAGCGCACTGTTAAGCACCGGGCGGAGTTCGCCCTTCACTATTTTGGCAAAAAATGTAATTATATTATGTCATTGGATACTCCGACTCCAGATGTTCTTCGTTTTCCATTGCTGCAGTCCTTACTATTGGGTATAGTCCGCATCAGTCGGCGAAATACCAGATAGGCTGGACGCCGGGTCAGGCTGCATTAGACCGACGCCAGTACCGGTAGGGGGGGGTACGCATGACCCGATCATATCCTCAGTCTTTTTTTTTGCCGCGGTCCATGCAGAAGCAGTTTGGTGCGTGCAGGTTTATCTTTTGAAAAATTCATTTCAAACCGAGTTTCAGAGAGTTCAGAAGTTGGCTGGGTACCGGAACATTTTGGTTTTTTTTTTTTTTGCCTTTGCCTCATGTCAGAAAAAGTGAATAACTGAATTTCTGTGTGCATTTTAACAAGGTAGGATTACCATACATTGTGTATACCTTGTTTAGGGCCTGAGCACCTGAGCACGACGCTGTTGGTTGTGGCTTTGTGCTAGCATTTACGCACGCACTATTAAGAGGAGGTTAGGTGTTGTTAGTGTTTGGGAAGCTTATAAAATGCCGTATGCCGGCCGGGATGTCGCTCGCCTCGGGCAGAACAAGAAGAAGCAAGCACAAACAGCTTAAGCCTAGGACGGAACCGCAGTCCCGACGCCGTTCTTTTTTGAGGAGGCAGTGGAGAGAGTGAGGTTTTGAGGGAGTTTCTATGAGTCTCAGGCAGAAACTTTTACTGTTACAGGATGTACCTCCTCAGGAGGCAGGGGCTTCTTCTGGGGCTTCTTCTCTTCCCAAAGTTCTCTCCTTCAAAGTAGTTAGTTAGAGCCTCTTTTTAGAGGCTTCTTTTCTCAGTAGGCCAGTAGGGCTTAGCCAGTAGGGCTCCTACCTAGAGAAACATATGCTTACCTAAGAAAGAAGATGATTAAATGGATTAGGATTTGATTACTAAGGATTAGAGGTAGAGCCTCTGGCAGAGCTGAGGCCTTTTGTCAGTGCAGAGTTCTTGGGAACAGGGTTCTTGGGCTTCTGATTTATTTCGACTGATGTTTTGACGGATTCCTTCTTCTGATTGATGTTGATGGATGATTTCTCCTGCTTTCATTTTCATTTTTCGATTTTTTAAATTGGAGAGACATCCATGACTCAGAAGGACAGACTAAGCTGAAGGAATTCTTTACCAAGAATTCTTGGCTTAGCTATACCTCCTTTGTTTTTACCTGTTAAATAGGCCCTTACTCATTCCTCCTGTGTTAAATGTGGTGGAAGATGTTTTTCCTGAGCCTGTTCCTGCCCCCCCTGATTAAGAGGGCCTCTGCGACCCCTTCACCAGCCAGGCCCAAAGGGTGCTCAAGCTCATAAGTTTTTGTTTAAGATTCCACTTCTAACAAGACAAGTGGCACTCTGATAGGTGCTCCAAGAGGCAAAGAGGCAAGTTAAAAACTTGCCATGTAAAGTGGCAAGGGCTTCGCTCAAATGGGGTAGATATCAAAATAATCTCCTGACTTCAGTATGCTAGCAAGAAATATCAGGAATGCTACCTTTGGATGCTTAAATAAAAGGTGGGATTTTTAAATTGTGGATTCATGTGGGCAAATTGTCGGTGGATTGTATTTGTTTGCAATTTTTGCTTCTAGTATGGCTGCAATGTGGTTTGATGCTGTGCAGGTGGCGGTTGTTTTTGAGCCATGCTGGCTTGTTCGCATAGGCTGCCACTAGTTCTGTTCTTCGCAAGTTTAGGTGAGTGTCAAATGGTTTGATGTTGCATGGCAGTTTGTTAGATTGTTTGGATTACAAGCTGAAGTGTTTTAAAGTGTATGCAAACTGTTGGGTAGAGTTTGCAGGTAAATAGTAGTTTTTATTAAGTTAATGCACTTTATATCCTGCTATGCAAACCCAGTCTAGTAGTCTAGGACGCGGTAGGGGCAGGGGGTGGCTTTCAGGCTGCTAACAGGAGTTCAGTCTAGGGGACTTTCACCTGGGGTAGGGTCTCCTCAGAACAAGGGGGCAATGAGGGAAGGGTCAGTCTCAGATTCTCGCTTTTCAGGCAGGGTCAGTCCTTTCTGTAACAAAACCAAGAGACTTGCTTTTTAATTATCAATTGGGATTTCGTTACTCTTTGGGAATTGGGATTACGACTTTTTCTTCAGGGACAGATTTCTTTCAATTTAATTACAGATTTTCAATCTATACAAAGAAGAGAGTACCACAAAAGACAGATCATCCACAAAAAAGTTTCTCAGTTACCAGTTTCTCAGCCATTCAACAAAGCCCCATTCAAGAGGTCCCTACAGAAAAGAAGGGGAATTTTATTCTCGCAGTGTTCCTAGTACCAAAGAAGGGGAACACTTATGTATCCGAAACCAAGATCAAACCTGTTACAGCTATTAATGTTTAAAGAGCAACAGCTTTGGTTTAATTTAAGATATCTGGATCACTTGTATGTGCCTCTTGATGACGTTAGCGCTATCCTAGGCTGCTGAAGCTGTTGGGGAGAGATCGGTTATCAGAACTTCTGCATTGCACTCAGCTTATCTCCATTGCCCAGTTCTAGGAAGAAGGTTCTGGCTCCTCGTGTTCTACTCAGGCTACAGATTCTGATTATCAGTCCTTATTTAGACGACCGTCTTATAGCTCAATGTTCTGCACACCTTCGCCAGATCTGCTTCTTTAGCATCTCTCAGGCTCCTAGGAATTTCTATCTGCAACAATTTACAACGTGGATTCCTAAGACATGTGCTTTCAAAGGGTCAAGACAAGAGCCTTTGGATGTGAGATTAAATACCTTCTTATTGTGAAGTAGAATATCACTCTAAAGAAAGTATTTCTATCAACACAAAGGTGCATGACTTTTCCTTTTATCGACTGAAACCCATCTCCATCAGTGGTGCTTCCTGCAAGACAACTCTTGCAGCAAAGCACTTGTATCTATCAATAATCTCTAGTGTTAAATGTTGAACTTAAAGCAAGTCCTTCATCTCATCTTGCTTCTGGCACTGCAAATTGCCACCTTCAATGTCACCATTTACAATACTCTCAGACCTTCAGAGGGAATTTCATGGTGGTACTATAGATGCACTGATTCAATTTTGAACCTTCATGACGGCCAATACCTTTGAGTCAGATTTAAATGACTACAGCCTCGGGATTTCAACATGAGCCCATCTAAATGGAAAGTGGATATAGACATGCTTTGGATTTTTACTTGGGAGCATCTACATATTGCTTTAGACAACATAGATGTCAGCCAGCCAGGACTACTGGCTGGGGGAACACATTCTTGTCTCTGCAGGCAAGCAATTGAGACAAACAGACTGCTTTGCTACACATTGGTTCAATCAGGTACAAGGATTCTAACAGAAACTGCACTATGTGTTTGGTACAACAACATGGAAGCCCACGACATGGGAATCCTACTCTTTCTATTTCAAGTTTTGACTGTGTCATGGGAACCTTAGATACAGATCTGTTCACTTCTTCACTAAAACCACCAAGGTTTGAACTGAATTTATTGAAGATTCAGAAAGATGTGCTAACATAGTGGATGCTGGAGTGTTCAGTTGGTCAAACACAAAACTCCAGCTGCACACCTTTGCCTCAAAAGGGGTGAACTCCACACACAAGTGGAGGACAGGCTCCACTTGATTGATTTAGCTCCACATCATTTATGCGCAACACTGGTACCTTCTCTCAAAAGTCTCGTAAAAAAGCACCAATGAGGGCCAACTCATTGCACATTAGCTCCAGTTGAAGGACTTGGAAAGTGGTACCCAAGACTCATCATCTGGTGCCAAGCCATATTCTGTTACCTCCCACACCATATTCAATTGACTTCCTCATCTACTATTAAAATGTGACCGCTCTCTCCAGATATGATTTACCTATATTCAGTGTTGAAGAGCAAGTCTGGCAGATTTTATCAGCAAGTAAAGCAAAGAATTTCTTCTAGGCTGTAGTGATTTGATTCTGTCTCTTAAATGAAAGAACTTTTTATTTTTCAACAAGAGTAAGCTCTTCCATTAAGGAAGATCTGACAGCCTGAAAAGCTCAGTAAGTGATTGTTTTGGAGTAATTGATTCAATTTTTTATTTTGTAGTAATCTTAAGAAGCGAAAGAATATCTTCTCCCACGCCTAGCTTGATTCATGGCTCCATTCCTTTACTTTTGATTGGAAAGCAGTTTTTACTTCTTGAGAGTCATTTCCTGCAGTTGCTTTTGAAATCCTTGTCTATCTCACCTTTGTGGTTAAGAAATTTTCTATTACTACCTTTTGAGCTGGTGGCTACTGCCTTATTGAAATATTTGTCATGGAAGACTGCTTTGTAAGGATAGGGGTATGCGAGGTGAAGACTCCTTTCTGTGAGCCTAAGGTGTGGTTGAAGTGTTCCTTTTTTTCAAACTATTCATTGCCTCAATCTTTTTTTTTACCCCTAGCAAAGGAAAAGGGGTGGCTTTGGCTGATAACTATTCATTTGCTTACTTGATTGCTTTTTATGCTTAAGCAGGAAAACTAATTTTAGGCTTTCTTTGCAGTTGTTTGTTGAGTTAGCAGGGCAAGAGGGCAAAAAGGAGTCAAAACAAACTTGCATAAGGTTTCTGTTTTCTTTTTGGATTTGATTGTGCAGGCATCATGGTAAGGAAATTCCAGTTATTCTTATTTTTTGCTGCACTAGGGCTTTCCCAACTTCTCAAGGCATTCTACGGTGGGGATGCTTTTTGATATTTTGAGGGCTACTTACAGTGCATCACTTCATTTTTCTTCAAGCATTGGCACCTTCCTGTTGGTTTAAGCTGAGTTCTGTGCAAGCTTTCTCCAAAAGAAGGCATGTTCCTTCCTGATTCTTTTTCTACTTTGGTTTTGAACTTACCTCTGCATTGGCATGATGTCAGCTTAGCTGCTACTTCAGCTGGCCAATACTTTAAGAGCATGCTTTTTGTTCCTACCATAAATAAAGATAGTCGAGATTTGCCAGCTGCTGCTTTAGTATTCCTCCTCCTTCCCTCTGTGTTTAGGGTAAAAACAGCCTGTTGTTTACATCAATACTTTTTGTCCATATTAGTATTGTTTTGGTGGGATGTTAGGTGAGGTAGACATGCTTATATACCTTGCTTATTATTTTGTTCGAGGGGTGCCTGTTTTTGGGTTTTGAGCAAAAGACGCAAAGATAAGGACCGACATACGAGGTCCGCACCGACAACTGAGACGACGCTAAGGCCGACTACTGGTTCTCCGGTGCTCATCGAGGCGCCTACGCAGCCCCTGAGTACCGAAGACACTACATTACTGGTGTCATCAGTACCCGAGGTCGCAGGCTCCTCTGTTCCCCTTCCTACTGCAGATACCGACACCACTCTTGGCGGGGAAACTCAGAATTTAGACAGGCCTGCCATTTCTCAAGGTGTCTTCAGGCCTTCCTCCTTCTCTATTAAAGCTTTCACTAAATCCAAAGCAGCCATGAAAATCAAAAAACAGGGTCCTCAGACCCCCTCTCAAAGCCCCATGCCTAAAAAGCAGATGCTTAAAATGGCTGAGGATTTGATTACTCTTATCAGGGGTTCTCAACCCCCCTCTGACAAAAGGCCCAGATTAGAGGAAGACTACCCTTCCTCAGATCAAGCTTCTATTACCTCAGAACATTCTGAGGACCAGGATTATGCCTATTCTCCTTTCGAAGACTCTGATGCAGAGGAGTCTATTCCGTCGGTCTCCCCCCCTGAGGACTACTCTTTTGGGGAAACACTGCATACATTGAGGGAACACTTTCACTGGGAAGGCCAGGATTACTCAGATTCCAAGAAAAGGCTCAGGGAATTTCTTCTGCTTCCCCAGCATAGGCCCCTGGCTATCCCTCCTGTTTTAGACATTTTGGATGATGTGTACACAGAAGCCAGCCTTAATCCAGATTCTTTGCCTCCAGCTCCTGTTAAACCAGACAGGTATTACCGGGTTCCTGATTCTCACCAGTTCCTATATAAAAGCCATACTGCTGACCCAGAAACTATTTCACAGGGTCCCAAGGGAATTAAGGCTTCTACTGCTAAAAACCCATTACCTTCAGAGAGAGATTCCAGAGCTTTAGAAAGGTGGGGGGGAAAAGGTGTACACCTCAGCCACTTTAACCATGAGGGCATTAAACTGTCAGTTCCATATGTTAAAGTATCAACAGTTTTTGTTATCTCAGTTGAAAAGCAAAATGACACAACCAGATTTAAGAGTT